>NC_132901.1:22970153-23187653 GCF_030463535.1 Salminus brasiliensis | reverse complement strand
CGCACGTTCTCCTTCCCTTCCTCTCCCGTTCGCGTGCACGCTGTGGTTCACGGAGCAGCTCAATCGTGAGTGCGCCCAGAAACCCTCAAAGTTTGTTTCTACAGATCCTCTTCTGACAGTGTCGGGAGAAACGTCGACACAAAGATGCGTGAGTGTTTTGGCATCAAAGTGCAGTTTCGTCCATGTTGATCCCTCTTTCTTAACATCTATTTCCAGGGATTCGGTTTGTATGCGATTCAAAAACAGTATATTCCTTTACCTTCTCTGCATTTTTGCAGTCATGATACATATTGTTCCAAAACACAAATCTCTGTCTTTGTTTACACACTATGAAAGGGAATGAACAGCTTCGAGTAGCAGCTGAAGGAGCTTTCAGCAGAGGATACACGAGTGTATCCATTACATCGCAAATTTTGATTTAATTATTATTTTACTTTACTACAAATACGTCCCGTCCGCGGGTGGCGACAAATAAATATTTACAGATTCCACCGAGATTTGAACTCGGATCACTGGATTCAAAGTCCAGAGTGCTAACCATTACACCATGGAACCAACTTGCAAGATGGTCACATGTATTATCCCCAGAGTTTCACTTACTAATGTTTAGATGCAAAAACCGATGCCTATTGTGCCTGTTTATTCCATTGGAATTTCAATTAGAAACATCCAAGGTTTCAAATAGCATACCTCCTGATACCTATAGGTTGAGGGTGTTAAAGGTCAGTCTCAAGCAATATGGTCGGGAGTAATCTTCACCAGAATATTCTCCACTCCACTTGCAGAGGTCCTGTTAGCAGGTGGGGCCAAAGAAATGCGTCTAGGTTCCACCGAGATTTGAACTCGGATCGCTGGATTCAGAGTCCAGAGTGCTAACCATTACACCATGGAACCACGCATGAGGCACTGGATGGAAAATCAATGTAACTATTCTAAGTATACCAGTCCAGCAGAAATTGCAACACTTTCCATTTATTTCTTACTACTTAAATTTAAACAAATAAATCCAATTAGGTTCCACCGAGATTTGAACTCGGATCACTGGATTCAGAGTCCTGAGTGCTAACCATTACACCATGGAACCTCACTTGCCTGTAACGATATTGTTTTAGGCAAGACAGCTTCTTACTCACGTAGTGTTTTATTTTTTTATGAAAAACTAAGACCTGTTGTGCCTGATATGTGACTGTCAATCAGTGTGACATGACGATTCTCAATTTGAGGCCATTCTTAATTCTCCTAAATTGTTGTCTCTTGACAGTCGCATTTTTAATATGGCTGTTCAGCTTTTCAGGGATTGGATTTGGAGAAAGCACTTGTTATATTAGTTGTGTTGAGTTATTTAAATTGGTCTGTTTTTTTTGTTTGTTTTGCAAAGAGCCAACAAGTTCGCAAAAGAGGCTGAATAATTTAGCGTAATATAGTGAATATTATTTCTTTGTTTATTGTTTCGTACAAATATACTGATTATGTCATTGGTATCTTTATGTTAAATAAATGTTCCGTTGTTTGTCAACTGAGCGTCGGGCTCGCGTTAGTTTTCTACAGCGTGATCTCTTCCTCTCGCGCACTCTTTCCCACTCCATCCACTCTCTCGCTTGCTTGCTCTTTCACTCGCACGTTCTCCTTCCCTTCCTCTCCCGTTCGCGTGCACGCTGTGGTTCACGGAGCAGCTCAATCGTGAGTGCGCCCAGAAACCCTCAAAGTTTGTTTCTACAGATCCTCTTCTGACAGTGTCGGGAGAAACGTCGACACAAAGATGCGTGAGTGTTTTGGCATCAAAGTGCAGTTTCGTCCATGTTGATCCCTCTTTCTTAACATCTATTTCCAGGGAATCGGTTTGTATGCGATTCAAAAACAGTATATTCCTTTACCTTCTCTGCATTTTTGCAGTCATGATACATATTGTTCCAAAACACAAATCTCTGTCTTTGTTTACACACTATGAAAGGGAATGAACAGCTTCGAGTAGCAGCTGAAGGAGCTTTCAGCAGAGGATACACGAGTGTATCCATTACATCGCAAATTTTGATTTAATTATTATTTTACTTTACTACAAATACGTCCCGTCCGCGGGTGGCGACAAATAAATATTTACAGGTTCCACCGAGATTTGAACTCGGATCACTGGATTCAAAGTCCAGAGTGCTAACCATTACACCATGGAACCACGCATAAGGCACTGGATGGAAAATCAATGTAACGTGAATATTCTAAGTATACCAGTCCATCAGAATTTGCAACACTTTCCATTTCTTTCTTACTACTTAAATTTAAACAAATAAATCCAACTAGGTTCCACCGAGATTTGAACTCGAATCGCTGGATTCAGAGTCCAGAGTGCTAACCATTACACCACGGAACCTCACTTGCCTGTAACGATATTGTTTTAGGCAAGACAGCTTCTTACTCACGTAGTGTTTTATTTTTTAATGAAAAACTAAGACCTGTTGTGCCTGATATGTGACGGTCAATCAGTGTGACGTGACTATTCTCAATTTGAGGCCATTCTTAATTTTCCTACATTGTTGTCTCTTGACAGTCGCATTTTTAGTATGGCTGTTCAGCTTTTCAGGGATTGCATTTGGAGAAAGCACTTGTTATATTAGTTGTGTTTTGAGTTATTTAAATTGGTCTGTTTTTTTTTTTGTTTGTTTTGCAAAGAGCCAACAAGTTCGCAAAAGAGGCTGAATAATTTAGCGTAATATAGTGAATATTATTTCTTTGTTTATTGTTTCGTACAAATATACTGATTATGTCATTGGTATCTTATTGTTAAATAAATGTTACGTTGTTTTTCAACTGAGCGTCGGGCTCGCGTTAGTTTTCTACAGCGTGATCTCTTCCTCTCGCGCACTCTTTCCCACTCCATCCACTCTCTCGCTTGCTTGCTCTTTCACTCGCACGTTCTCCTTCCCTTCCTCTCCCGTTCGCGTGCACGCTGTGGTTCACGGAGCAGCTCAATCGTGAGTGCGCCCAGAAACCCTCAAGTTTGTTTCTACAGATCCTCTTCTGACAGTGTCGGGAGAAACGTCGACACAAAGATGCGTGAGTGTTTTGGCAACAAAAGTGCAGTTTCGTCCATGTTGATCCCTCTTTCTTAACATCTATTTCCAGGGATTCGGTTTGTATGCGATTCAAAAACAGTATATTCGTTTACCTTCTCTGCATTTTTGCAGTCATGATACATATTGTTCCAAAACACAAATCTCTGTCTTTGTTTACACACTATGAAAGGGAATGAACAGCTTCGAGTAGCAGCTGAAGGAGCTTTCAGCAGAGGATACACGAGTGTATCCATTACATCGCAAATTTTGATTTAATTATTATTTTACTTTACTACAAATACGTCCCGTCCGCGGGTGGCGACAAATAAATATTTACAGGTTCCACCGAGATTTGAACTCGGATCACTGGATTCAAAGTCCAGAGTGCTAACCATTACACCATGGAACCAACTTGCATGCTGGTCACATGTATTATCCTCAGAGTTTCACTTACTAATGTTTAGATGCAAAAACCGATGCCTATTGTGCCTGTTTATTCCATTGGAATTTCAATTAGAAACATAAAGGTCAGTCTCAAGCAATATGGTCGGGAGTAATCTTCACCAGAATATTCGCCACTCCACTTGCAGAGGTCCTGTTAGCAGGTGGGGCCACAGAAATGCATCTAGGTTCCACGGAGATTTGAACTCGGATCACTGGATTCAAAGTCCAGAGTGCTAACCATTACACCATGGAACCACGCATAAGGCACTGGATGGAAAATCAATGTAACGTGACTATTCTAAGTATACCAGTCCATCAGAATTTGCAACACTTTCCATTTCTTTCTTACTACTTAAATTTAAAAAAATAAATCCAATTAGGTTCCACCGAGATTTGAACTCGAATCACTGGATTCAGAGTCCAGAGTGCTAACCATTACACCACGGAACCTCACTTACCTGTAACGATATTGTTTTAGGCAAGACAGCTTCTTACTCACGTAGTGTTTTATTTTTTAATGAAAAACTAAGACCTGTTGTGCCTGATATGTGACGGTCAATCAGTGTGACGTGACTATTCTCAATTTGAGGCCATTCTTAATTTTCCTACATTGTTGTCTCTTGACAGTCGCATTTTTAGTATGGCTGTTCAGCTTTTCAGGGATTGCATTTGGAGAAAGCACTTGTTATATTAGTTGTGTTTTGAGTTATTTAAATTGGTCTGTTTTTTTTTTTTTTGTTTGTTTTGCAAAGAGCCAACAAGTTCGCAAAAGAGGCTGAATAATTTAGCGTAATATAGTGAATATTATTTCTTTGTTTATTGTTTCGTACAAATATACTGATTATGTCATTGGTATCTTTATGTTAAATAAATGTTACGTTGTTTTTCAACTGAGCGTCGGGCTCGCGTTAGTTTTCTACAGCGTGATCTCTTCCTCTCGCGCACTCTTTCCCACTCCATCCACTCTCTCGCTTGCTTGCTCTTTCACTCGCACGTTCTCCTTCCCTTCCTCTCCCGTTCGCGTGCACGCTGTGGTTCACGGAGCAGCTCAATCGTGAGTGCGCCCAGAAACCCTCAAAGTTTGTTTCTACAGATCCTCTTCTGACAGTGTCGGGAGAAACGTCGACACAAAGATGCGTGAGTGTTTTGGCAACAAAAGTGCAGTTTCGTCCATGTTGATCCCTCTTCCTTAACATCTATTTCCAGGGATCTGGTTTGTATGCTATTCAAAAACAGTATATTCGTTTACCTTCTCTGCATTTTTGCAGTCATGATACATATTGTTCCAAAACACAAATCTCTGTCTTTGTTTACACACTATGAAAGGGAATGAACAGCTTCGAGCAGCAGCTGAAGGAGCTTTCAGCAGAGGATACACGAGTGTATCCATTACATCGCAAATTTTGATTCAATTATTATTTTACTTTACTACAAATACGTCCCGTCCGCGGGTGGCAACAAATAAACATTTACAGGTTCCACCGAGATTTGAACTCGGATCACTGGATTCAAAGTCCAGAGTGCTAACCATTACACCATGGAACCAACTTGCGTGCCGGTCACATGTATGATCCCCAGAGTTTCACTTACTAATGTTTAGATGCAAAAACCGATGCCTATTGTGCCTGTTTATTCCATTGGAATTTCAATTAGAAACATCCAAGGTTTTAAATAGCATACCTCCTGATACCTATAGGTTGAGGGTGTTAAAGGTCAGTCTCAAGCAATATGGTCGGGAGTAATCTTCACCAGAATATTCGCCACTCCACTTGCAGAGGTCCTGTTAGCAGGTGGGGCCACAGAAATGCATCTAGGTTCCACGGAGATTTGAACTCGGATCACTGGATTCAAAGTTCAGAGTGCTAACCATTACACCATGGAACCACGCATAAGGCACTGGATGGAAAATCAATGTAACGTGACTATTCTAAGTATACCAGTCCATCAGAATTTGCAACACTTTCCATTTCTTTCTTACTACTTAAATTTAAACAAATAAATCCAATTAGGTTCCACCGAGATTTGAACTCGAATCACTGGATTCAGAGTCCAGAGTGCTAACCATTACACCACGGAACCTCACTTGCCTGTAACGATATTGTTTTAGGCAAGACAGCTTCTTACTCACGTAGTGTTTTATTTTTTCATGAAAAACTAAGACCTGTTGTGCCTGATATGTGACGGTCAATCAGTGTGACGTGACTATTCTCAATTTGAGGCCATTCTTAATTTTCCTACATTGTTGTCTCTTGACAGTCGCATTTTTAGTATGGCTGTTCAGCTTTTCAGGGATTGCATTTGGAGAAAGCACTTGTTATATTAGTTGTGTTTTGAGTTATTTAAATTGGTCTGTTTTTTTTTTTGTTTGTTTTGCAAAGAGCCAACAAGTTCGCAAAAGAGGCTGAATAATTTAGCGTAATATAGTGAATATTATTTCTTTGTTTATTGTTTCGTACAAATATACTGATTATGTCATTGGTATCTTTATGTTAAATAAATGTTACGTTGTTTTTCAACTGAGCGTCGGGCTCGCGTTAGTTTTCTACAGCGTGATCTCTTCCTCTCGCGCACTCTTTCCCACTCCATCCACTCTCTCGCTTGCTTGCTCTTTCACTCGCACGTTCTCCTTCCCTTCCTCTCCCGTTCGCGTGCACGCTGTGGTTCACGGAGCAGCTCAATCGTGAGTGCGCCCAGAAACCCTCAAAGTTTGTTTCTACAGATCCTCTTCTGACAGTGTCGGGAGAAACGTCGACACAAAGATGCGTGAGTGTTTTGGCATCAAAGTGCAGTTTCGTCCATGTTGATCCCTCTTTCTTAACATCTATTTCCAGGGATTCGGTTTGTATGCGATTCAAAAACAGTATATTCCTTTACCTTCTCTGCATTTTTGCAGTCATGATACATATTGTTCCAAAACACAAATCTCTGTCTTTGTTTACACACTATGAAAGGGAATGAACAGCTTCGAGTAGCAGCTGAAGGAGCTTTCAGCAGAGGATACACGAGTGTATCCATTACATCGCAAATTTTGATTTAATTATTATTTTACTTTACTACAAATACGTCCCGTCCGCGGGTGGCGACAAATAAATATTTACAGGTTCCACCGAGATTTGAACTCGGATCACTGGATTCAAAGTCCAGAGTGCTAACCATTACACCATGGAACCACGCATAAGGCACTGGATGGAAAATCAATGTAACGTGAATATTCTAAGTATACCAGTCCATCAGAATTTGCAACACTTTCCATTTCTTTCTTACTACTTAAATTTAAACAAATAAATCCAACTAGGTTCCACCGAGATTTGAACTCGAATCGCTGGATTCAGAGTCCAGAGTGCTAACCATTACACCACGGAACCTCACTTGCCTGTAACGATATTGTTTTAGGCAAGACAGCTTCTTACTCACGTAGTGTTTTATTTTTTAATGAAAAACTAAGACCTGTTGTGCCTGATATGTGACGGTCAATCAGTGTGACGTGACTATTCTCAATTTGAGGCCATTCTTAATTTTCCTACATTGTTGTCTCTTGACAGTCGCATTTTTAGTATGGCTGTTCAGCTTTTCAGGGATTGCATTTGGAGAAAGCACTTGTTATATTAGTTGTGTTTTGAGTTATTTAAATTGGTCTGTTTTTTTTTTTGTTTGTTTTGCAAAGAGCCAACAAGTTCGCAAAAGAGGCTGAATAATTTAGCGTAATATAGTGAATATTATTTCTTTGTTTATTGTTTCGTACAAATATACTGATTATGTCATTGGTATCTTTATGTTAAATAAATGTTACGTTGTTTTTCAACTGAGCGTCGGGCTCGCGTTAGTTTTCTACAGCGTGATCTCTTCCTCTCGCGCACTCTTTCCCACTCCATCCACTCTCTCGCTTGCTTGCTCTTTCACTCGCACGTTCTCCTTCCCTTCCTCTCCCGTTCGCGTGCACGCTGTGGTTCACGGAGCAGCTCAATCGTGAGTGCGCCCAGAAACCCTCAAGTTTGTTTCTACAGATCCTCTTCTGACAGTGTCGGGAGAAACGTCGACACAAAGATGCGTGAGTGTTTTGGCAACAAAAGTGCAGTTTCGTCCATGTTGATCCCTCTTTCTTAACATCTATTTCCAGGGATTCGGTTTGTATGCGATTCAAAAACAGTATATTCGTTTACCTTCTCTGCATTTTTGCAGTCATGATACATATTGTTCCAAAACACAAATCTCTGTCTTTGTTTACACACTATGAAAGGGAATGAACAGCTTCGAGTAGCAGCTGAAGGAGCTTTCAGCAGAGGATACACGAGTGTATCCATTACATCGCAAATTTTGATTTAATTATTATTTTACTTTACTACAAATACGTCCCGTCCGCGGGTGGCGACAAATAAATATTTACAGGTTCCACCGAGATTTGAACTCGGATCACTGGATTCAAAGTCCAGAGTGCTAACCATTACACCATGGAACCAACTTGCATGCTGGTCACATGTATTATCCTCAGAGTTTCACTTACTAATGTTTAGATGCAAAAACCGATGCCTATTGTGCCTGTTTATTCCATTGGAATTTCAATTAGAAACATAAAGGTCAGTCTCAAGCAATATGGTCGGGAGTAATCTTCACCAGAATATTCTCCACTCCACTTGCAGAGGTCCTGTTAGCAGGTGGGGCCACAGAAATGCATCTAGGTTCCACGGAGATTTGAACTCGGATCGCTGGATTCAGAGTCCAGAGTGCTAACCATTACACCATGGAACCACGCATGAGGCACTGGATGGAAAATCAATGTAACGTGACTATTCTAAGTATACCAGTCCAACAGAATTTGCAACACTTTCCATTTATTTCTCACTACTTAAATTTAAACAAATGAATCCAATTAGGTTCCACCGAGATTTGAGTGCTAACCATTACACCATGGAACCAACTTGCATGCTGGTCACATGTATTATCCCCAGAGTTTCACTTACTAATGTTTAGATGCAAAAACCGATGCCTATTGTGCCTGTTTATTCCATTGGAATTTCAATTAGAAACATCCAATGTTTCAAATAGCATACCTCCTGATACCTATAGGTTAAGGGTGTTAAAGGTCAGTCTCAAGCAACGTGGTCGGGAGTAATCTTCACCAGAATATTCTCCACTCCACTTGCAGAGGTCCTGTTAGCAGGTGGGGCCACAGAAATGCATCTAGGTTCCACGGAGATTTGAACTCGGATCGCTGGATTCAGAGTCCAGAGTGCTAACCATTACACCATGGAACCACGCATGAGGCACTGGATGGAAAATCAATGTAACGTGACTATTCTAAGTATACCAGTCCAGCAGAATTTGCAACACTTTCCATTTATTTCTCACTACTTAAATTTAAACAAATGAATCCAATTAGGTTCCACCGAGATTTGAACTCGGATCGCTGGATTCAGAGTCCAGAGTGCTAACCATTACACCACGGAACCTCACTTGCCTGTAACGATATTGTTTTAGGCAAGACAGCTTCTTACTCACGTAGTGTTTTATTTTTTCATGAAAAACTAAGACCTGTTGTGCCTGATATGTGACGGTCAATCAGTGTGACGTGACTATTCTCAATTTGAGGCCATTCTTAATTTTCCTACATTGTTGTCTCTTGACAGTCGCATTTTTAGTATGGCTGTTCAGCTTTTCAGGGATTGGATTTGGAGAAAGCACTTGTTATATTAGTTGTGTTGAGTTATTTAAATTGGTCTGTTTTTTTTTTTTGTTTGTTTTGCAAAGAGCCAACAAGTTCGCAAAAGAGGCTGAATAATTTAGCGTAATATAGTGAATATTATTTCTTTGTTTATTGTTTCGTACAAATATACTGATTATGTCATTGGTATCTTTATGTTAAATAAATGTTCCGTTGTTTGTCAACTGAGCGTCGGGCTCGCGTTAGTTTTCTACAGCGTGATCTCTTCCTCTCGCGCACTCTTTCCCACTCCATCCACTCTCTCGCTTGCTTGCTCTTTCACTCGCACGTTCTCCTTCCCTTCTTCTCCCGTTCGCGTACACGCTGTGGTTCATGGAGCAGCTCAATCGTGAGTGCGCCCAGAAACCCTCAAAGTTTGTTTCTACAGATCCTCTTCTGACAGTGTCGGGAGAAACGTCGACACAAAGATGCGTGAGTGTTTTGGCAACAAAAGTGCAGTTTCGTCCATGTTGATCCCTCTTTCTTAACATCTATTTCCAGGGATTCGGTTTGTATGCGATTCAAAAACAGTATATTCGTTTACCTTCTCTGCATTTTTGCAGTCATGATACATATTGTTCCAAAACACAAATCTCCGTCTTTGTTTACACACTATGAAAGGGAATAAACAGCTTCGAGTAGCAGCTGAAGGAGCTTTCAGCAGAGGATACACGAGTGTATCCATTACATCGCAAATTTTGATTTAATTATTATTTTACTTTACTACAAATACGTCCCGTCCGCGGGTGGCGACAAATAAATATTTACAGGTTCCACTGAGATTTGAACTCGGATCACTGGATTCAAAGTCCAGAGTGCTAACCATTACACCATGGAACCAACTTGCATGCTCGTCACATGTATTATCCCCAGAGTTTCACTTACTAATGTTTAGATGCAAAAACCGATGCCTATTGTGCCTGTTTATTCCATTGGAATTTCAATTAGAAACATCCAATGTTTCAAATAGCATACCTCCTGATACCTATAGGTTGAGGGTGTTAAAGGTCAGTCTCAAGCAATACGGTCGGGAGTAATCTTCACCAGAATATTCTCCACTCCACTTGCAGAGGTCCTGTTAGCAGGTGGGGCCACAGAAATGCGTCTAGGTTCCACCGAGATTTGAACTCGGATCGCTGGATTCAGAGTCCAGAGTGCTAACCATTACACCATGGAACCTCACTTGCCTGTAACGATATTGTTTTAGGCAAGACAGCTTCTTACTCACGTAGTGTTTTATTTTTTCATGAAAAACTAAGACCTGTTGTGCCTGAT
Organism: Salminus brasiliensis; assembly: GCF_030463535.1. Taxonomy (NCBI): domain Eukaryota; kingdom Metazoa; phylum Chordata; class Actinopteri; order Characiformes; family Bryconidae; genus Salminus; species Salminus brasiliensis. The sequence goes on along the minus strand of NC_132901.1, from coordinate 23,177,189 downwards.
ATGTGACGGTCAATCAGTGTGACGTGACTATTCTCAATTTGAGGCCATTCTTAATTTTCCTACATTGTTGTCTCTTGACAGTCGCATTTTTAGTATGGCTGTTCAGCTTTTCAGGGATTGGATTTGGAGAAAGCACTTGTTATATTAGTTGTGTTGAGTTATTTAAATTGGTCTGTTTTTTTTTTGTTTGTTTTGCAAAAAGCCAACAAGTTCGCAAAAGAGGCTGAATAATTTAGCGTAATATAGTGAATATTATTTCTTTGTTTATTGTTTCGTACAAATATACTGATTATGTCATTGGTATCTTTATGTTAAATAAATGTTACGTTGTTTTTCAACCGAGCGTCGGGCTCGCGTTAGTTTTCTACAGCGTGATCTCTTCCTCTCGCGCAGTCTTTCCCACTCCATCCACTCTCTCGCTTGCTTGCTCTTTCACTCGCACGTTCTCCTTCCCTTCCTCTCCCGTTCGCGTGCACGCTGTGGTTCATGGAGCAGCTCAATCGTGAGTGCGCCCAGAAACCCTCAAAGTTTGTTTCTACAGATCCTCTTCTGACAGTGTCGGGAGAAACGTCGCCACAAAGATGCGTGAGTGTTTTGGCAACAAAAGTGCAGTTTCGTCCATGTTGATCCCTCTTTCTTAACATCTATTTCCAGGGATTCGGTTTGTATGCGATTCAAAAACAGTATATTCGTTTACCTTCTCTGCATTTTTGCAGTCATGATACATATTGTTCCAAAACACAAATCTCTGTCTTTGTTTACACACTATGAAAGGGAATGAACAGCTTCGAGTAGCAGCTGAAGGAGCTTTCAGCAGAGGATACACGAGTGTATCCATTACATCGCAAATTTTGATTTAATTATTATTTTACATTACTACAAATACGTCCCGTCCGCGGGTGGCGACAAATAAATATTTACAGGTTCCACCGAGATTTGAACTCGGATCACTGGATTCAAAGTCCAGAGTGCTAACCATTACACCATGGAACCAACTTGCATGCTGGTCACATGTATTATCCTCAGAGTTTCACTTACTAATGTTTAGATGCAAAAACCGATGCCTATTGTGCCTGTTTATTCCATTGGAATTTCAATTAGAAACATCCAAGGTCTTAAATAGCATACCTCCTGATACCTATAGGTTGAGGGTGTTAAAGGTCAGTCTCAATCAATATGGTCGGGAGTAATCTTCACCAGAATATTCTCCACTCCACTTGCAGAGGTCCTGTTAGCAGGTGGGGCCACAGAAATGCATCTAGGTTTCCTTCGAGACTTGATTCAGAGTCCAGAGTGCTAACCATTACACCATGGAGCCACGCATTAGGCACTGGGTGGAAAATCAATGTAACGTGACTATTCTAAGTATACCAGTCCAGCAGAATTTGCAACACTTTCCATTTATTTCTTACTACTTAAATTTAAACAAATTAATCCAATTAGGTTCCACTGAAATTTGAACTCGGATCACTGGATTCAGAGTCCAGAGTGCTAACCATTACACCATGGAACTACGCATAAGGCACTGGTATTTTTAAGTATACCAGTCCATCAGAATTTGCAACACTTTCCATTTATTTCTTACTACTTAAATTTAAACAAATAAATCCAATTAGGTTCCACCGAGATTTGAACTCGGATCGCTGGATTCAGAGTCCAAAGTGCTAACCATTACACCATGGGACCTCACTTGCCTGTAACGATATTGTTTTAGGTAAGACAGCTCACGTAGTGTTTAATTTTTTAATGAAAAACTAAGACCTGTTGTGCCTGATATGTGACGGTCAATCAGTGTGACGTGACTATTCTCAATTTGAGGCCATTCTTAATTTTCCTACATTGTTGTCTCTTGACAGTCGCATTTTTAGTATGGCTGTTCAGCTTTTCAGGGATTGGATTTGGAGAAAGCACTTGTTATATTAGTTGTGTTGAGTTATTTAAATTGGTCTGTTTTTTTTTTTTGTTTGTTTTGCAAAGAGCCAACAAGTTCGCAAAAGAGGCTGAATAATTTAGCGTAATATAGTGAATATTATTTCTTTGTTTATTGTTTCGTACAAATATACTGATTATGTCATTGGTATCTTTATGTTAAATAAATGTTCCGTTGTTTGTCAACTGAGCGTCGGGCTCGCGTTAGTTTTCTACAGCGTGATCTCTTCCTCTCGCGCACTCTTTCCCACTCCATCCACTCTCTCGCTTGCTTGCTCTTTCACTAGCACGTTCTCCTTCCCTTCTTCTCCCGTTCGCGTACACGCTGTGGTTCATGGAGCAGCTCAATCGTGAGTGCGCCCAGAAACCCTCAAAGTTTGTTTCTACAGATCCTCTTCTGACAGTGTCGGGAGAAACGTCGACACAAAGATGCGTGAGTGTTTTGGCAACAAAAGTGCAGTTTCGTCCATGTTGATCCCTCTTCCTTAACATCTATTTCCAGGGATCTGGTTTGTATGCGATTCAAAAACAGTATATTCGTTTACCTTCTCTGCATTTTTGCAGTCATGATACATATTGTTCCAAAACACAAATCTCTGTCTTTGTTTACACACTATGAAAGGGAATGAACAGCTTCGAGTAGCAGCTGAAGGAGCTTTCAGCAGAGGATACACGAGTGTATCCATTACATCGCAAATTTTGATTTAATTATTATTTTACTTTACTACAAATACGTCCCGTCCGCGGGTGGCGACAAATAAATATTTACAGGTTCCACCGAGATTTGAACTCGGATCACTGGATTCAAAGTCCAGAGTGCTAACCATTACACCATGGAACCAACTTGCATGCTGGTCACATGTATTATCCCCAGAGCTTCACTTACTAATGTTTAGATGCAAAAACCGATGCCTATTGTGCCTGTTTATTCCATTGGAATTTCAATTAGAAACATCCAATGTTTCAAATAGCATACCTCCTGATACCTATAGGTTGAGGGTGTTAAAGGTCAGTCTCAAGCAATATGGTCGGGAGTAATCTTCACCAGAATATTCTCCACTCCACTTGCAGAGGTCCTGTTAGCAGGTGGGGCCACAGAAATGCATCTAGGTTCCACCGAGACTTGATTCAGAGTCCAGAGTGCTAACCATTACACCATGGAGCCACGTATTAGGCACTGGGTGGAAAATCAATGTAACGTGACTATTCTAAGTATACCAGTCCAGCAGAATTTGCAATACTTTCCATTTATTTCTTACTACTTAAATTTAAACAAATTAATCCAATTAGGTTCCACCGAAATTTGAACTCGGATCGCTGGATTCAGAGTCCAGAGTGCTAACCATTACACCATGGAACCACGCATAAGGCACTGGTATTTTTAAGTATACCAGTCCATCAGAATTTGCAACACTTTCCATTTATTTCTTACTACTTAAATTTAAACAAATAAATCCAATTAGGTTCCACCGAGATTTGAACTCGGATCGCTGGATTCAGAGTCCAGAGTGCTAACCATTACACCATGGGACCTCACTTGCCTGTAACGATATTGTTTTAGGTAAGACAGCTGACGTAGTGTTTAATTTTTTAATGAAAAACTAAGACCTGTTGTGCCTGATATGTGACGGTCAATCAGTGTGACGTGACTATTCTCAATTTGAGGCCATTCTTAATTTTCCTACATTGTTGTCTCTTGACAGTCGCATTTTTAGTATGGCTGTTCAGCTTTTCAGGGATTGGATTTGGAGAAAGCACTTGTTATATTAGTTGTGTTGAGTTATTTAAATTGGTCTGTTTTTTTTTTGTTTGTTTTGCAAAGAGCCAACAAGTTCGCAAAAGAGGCTGAATAATTTAGCGTAATATAGTGAATATTATTTCTTTGTTTATTGTTTCGTACAAATATACTGATTATGTCATTGGTATCTTTATGTTAAATAAATGTTACGTTGTTTTTCAACTGAGCGTCGGGCTCGCGTTAGTTTTCTACAGCGTGATCTCTTCCTCTCGCGCACTCTTTCCCACTCCATCCACTCTCTCGCTTGCTTGCTCTTTCACTCGCACGTTCTCCTTCCCTTCCTCTCCCGTTCGCGTGCAGGCTGTGGTTCATGGAGCAGCTCAATCGTGAGTGCGCCCAGAAACCCTCAAAGTTTGTTTCTACAGATCCTCTTCTGACAGTGTCGGGAGAAACGTCGACACAAAGATGCGTGAGTGTTTTGGCAACAAAAGTGCAGTTTCGTCCATGTTGATCCCTCTTTCTTAACATCTATTTCCAGGGATTCGGTTTGTATGCGATTCAAAAACAGTATATTCGTTTACCTTCTCTGCATTTTTGCAGTCATGATACATATTGTTCCAAAACACAAATCTCCGTCTTTGTTTACACACTATGAAAGGGAATAAACAGCTTCGAGTAGCAGCTGAAGGAGCTTTCAGCAGAGGATACACGAGTGTATCCATTACATCGCAAATTTTGATTTAATTATTATTTTACTTTACTACAAATACGTCCCGTCCGCGGGTGGCGACAAATAAATATTTACAGGTTCCACTGAGATTTGAACTCGGATCACTGGATTCAAAGTCCAGAGTGCTAACCATTACACCATGGAACCAACTTGCATGCTGGTCACATGTATTATCCCCAGAGTTTCACTTACTAATGTTTAGATGCAAAAACCGATGCCTATTGTGCCTGTTTATTCCATTGGAATTTCAATTAGAAACATCCAATGTTTCAAATAGCATACCTCCTGATACCTATAGGTTGAGGGTGTTAAAGGTCAGTCTCAAGCAATACGGTCGGGAGTAATCTTCACCAGAATATTCTCCACTCCACTTGCAGAGGTCCTGTTAGCAGGTGGGGCCACAGAAATGCGTCTAGGTTCCACCGAGATTTGAACTCGGATCGCTGGATTCAGAGTCCAGAGTGCTAACCATTACACCATGGAACCACGCATGAAGCACTGGATGGAAAATCAATGTAACGTGACTATTCTGAGTATACCAGTCCAGCAGAATTTGCAACACTTTCCATTTATTTCTTACTACTTAAATTTAAACAAATAAATCCAATTAGGTTCCACCGAGATTTGAACTCGGATCGCCGGATTCAGAGTCCAGAGTGCTAACCATTACACCATGGGACCTCACTTGTCTGTAACGATATTGTTTTAGGTAAGACAGCTCACGTAGTGTTTAATTTTTTAATGAAAAACTAAGACCTGTTGTGCCTGATATGTGACGGTCAATCAGTGTGACCTGACAATTCTCAATTTGAGGCCATTCTTATTTTTCCTGCATTTTTCTCTTGTTTTCTCTTGTTTTCTCAAGTTTTCTCATGACAGTCGCATTTTTAGTATGGCTGTTCAGCTTTTCAGGGATTGCATTTGGAGAAAGCACTTGTTATATTAGTTGTGTTGAGTTATTTAAATTGGTCTGTTTTTTTTTTTTTTTTTTTTGCAAAGAGCCAACAAGTTCGCAAAAGAGGCTGAATAATTTAGCGTAATATAGTGAATATTATTTCTTTGTTTATTGTTTCGTACAAATATACTGATTATGTCATTGGTATCTTTATGTTAAATAAATGTTCCGTTGTTTGTCAACTGAGCGTCGGGCTCGCGTTAGTTTTCTACAGCGTGATCTCTTCCTCTCGCGCACTCTTTCCCACTCCATCCACTCTCTCGCTTGCTTGCTCTTTCACTCGCACGTTCTCCTTCCCTTCCTCTCCCGTTCGCGTGCACGCTGTGGTTCATGGAGCAGCTCAATCGTGAGTGCGACCAGAAACCCTCAAAGTTTGTTTCTACAGATCCTTTTCTGACAGTGTAGGGAGAAACGTCGACACAAAGATGCTTGAGTGTTTTGGCAACAAAAGTGCAGTTTCGTCCATGTTGATCCCTCTTCCTTAACATCTATTTCCAGGGATCCGGTTTGTATGCGATTCAAAAACAGTATATTCGTTTACCTTCTCTGCATTTTTGCAGTCATGATACATTTTGTTCCAAAATACAAATCTCTATCTTTGTTTACACACTATGAAAGGCAATGAACAGCTTCGAGCAGCAGCTGAAGGAGCTTTCAGCAGAGGATACACGAGTGTATCCATTACATCGCAAAGTTTGATTTAATTATTATTTTACTTTACTACAAATACGTCCCGTCCGCGGGTGGCAACAAATAAATATTTACCGGTTCCACCGAGATTTGAACTCGGATCACTTGATTCAAAGTCCAGAGTGCTAACCATTACACCATGGAACCAACTTGCATGCTGGTCACATGTATTATCCCCAGAGTTTTACTTACTAATGTTTAGATGCAAAAACCGATGCCTATTGTGCCTGATTATTCCATTGGAATTTCAATTAGAAACATCCAATGTTTCAAATAGCATACCTCCAGATACCCCTAGGTTGAGGGTGTTAAAGGTCAGTCTCAAGCAATATGGTCGGGAGTAATCTTCACCAGAATATTCTCCACTCCACTTGCAGAGGTCCTGTTAGCAGGTGGGGCCACAGAAATGCATCTAGGTTCCACCGAGATTTGAACTCGGATCGCTGGATTCAGAGTCCAGAGTGCTAACCATTACACCATGGAACCACGCATGAGACATTGGATGGAAAATCAATGTAACGTGACTATTCTAAGTCTACCAGTTCAGCAGAAATTGCAACACTTTCCATTTATTTCTTACTACTTAAATTTAAACAAATAAATCCAATTAGGTTCCACCGAGATTTGAACTCGGATCGCTGGATTCAGAGTCCAGAGCGCTAACCTTTACACCATGGAACCTCACTTGCCTGTAACGACATTGTTTTAGGCAAGACAGCTTCTTACTCACGTAGTGTTTTATTTTTTAATGAAAAACTAAGACCTGTTGTGCCTGATATGTGACGGTCAATCAGTGTGACATGACTATTCTCAATTTGAGGCCATTCTTAATTTTCCTACATTGTTGTCTCTTGACAGTCGCATTTTTAGCATGGCTGTTCAGCTTTTCAGGGATTGGATTTGGAGAAAGCACTTGTTATATTAGTTGTGTTGAGTTATTTAAATTGGTCTGTTTTTTTTGTTTGTTTTGCAAAGAGCCAACAAGTTCGCAAAAGAGGCTGAATAATTTAGCGTAATATATTGAATATTATTTCTTTGTTTATTGTTTCGTACAAATATACTGATTATGTCATTGGTATCTTTATGTTAAATAAATGTTCCGTTGTTTGTCAACTGAGCGTCGGGCTCGCGTTAGTTTTCTACAGCGTGATCTGTTCCTCTCGCGCACTCTTTCCCACTCCATCCACTCTCTCGCTTGCTTGCTCTTTCACTCGCACGTTCTCCTTCCCTTCCTCTCCCGTTCGCATACACGCTGTGGTTCATGGAGCAGCTCAATCGTGAGTGCGCCCAGAAACCCTCAAAGTTTGTTTCTACTGATCCTCTTCTGACAGTGTCGGGAGAAACGTCGACACAAAGATGCGTGAGTGTTTTGGCAACAAAAGTGCAGTTTCGTCCATGTTGATCCCTCTTCCTTAACATCTATTTCCAGGGATCCGGTTTGTATGCGATTCAAAAACAGTATATTCGTTTACCTTCTCTGCATTTTTGCAGTCATGATACATATTGTTCCAAAACACAAATCTCCGTCTTTGTTTACACACTATGAAAGGGAATGAACAGCTTCGAGCAGCAGCTGAAGGAGCTTTCAGCAGAGGATACACGAGTGTATCCATTACTTCGCAAATTTTGATTTAATTATTATTTTACTTTACTACAAATACGTCCCGTCCGCGGGTGGCGACAAATAAATATTTACAGGTTCCACCGAGATTTGAACTGGGATCACTGGATTCAAAGTCCAGAGTGCTAACCATTACACCATGGAACCAACTTGCATGCTGGTCACATATATTATCCCCAGAGTTTCACTTACTAATGTTTAGATGCAACAACCAATGCTTATTGTGCCTGATTATTCCATTGGAATTTCAATTAGAAACATCCAATGTTTCAAATAGCATACCTCCTTATACCTATAGGTTGAGGGTGTTAAAGGTCAGTCTCAAGCTATATGGTCGGGAGTAATCTTCACCAGAATATTCTCCACTCCACTTGCAGAGGTCCTGTTAGCAGGTGGGGCCAAAGAAATGCATCTAGGTTCCACCGAGATTTGTACTCGGATCGCTGGATTCAGAGTCCAGAGTGCTAACCATTACACCATGGAACCGCGCATGCTCCACTGGACGGAAAATCAATGTAACGTGACTATTCTCAGTATACCAGTACAGCAGAATTTGCAACACTTTCCATTTATTTCTTACTACTTAAATTTAAACAAATAAATCCAATTAGGTTCCACTGAGATTTGAACTCGGATCGCTGGATTCAAATTCCAGAGTGCTAACCATTACACCATGGAACCTCACTTGCCTGTAAAGATATTGTTTTAGGCAAGACAGCTTCTTACTCACGTAGTGTTTAATTTTTTAATGAAAAACTAAGACCTGTTGTGCCTGATATGTGACGGTCAATCAGTGTGACCTGACAATTCTCAATTTGAGGCCATTCTTATTTTTCCTGCATTTTTCTCTTTTTTTCTCTTGTTTTCTCAAGTTTTCTCTTGACAGTCACATTTTTAGTATGGCTGTTCAGCTTTTCAGGGATTGGATTTGGAGAAAGCACTTGTTATATTAGTTGTGTTGAGTTATTTAAATTGGTCTGTTTTTTTTTTTTGTTTTGCAAAGAGCCAACAAGTTCGCAAAAGAGGCTGAATAATTTAGCGTAATATAGTGAATATTATTTCTTTGTTTATTGTTTCGTACAAATATACTGATTATGTCATTGGTATCTTTATGTTAAATAAATGTTCCGTTGTTTGTGAACTGAGCATCGGGCTCGCGTTAGTTTTCTAGAGCGTGATCTCTTCCTCTCGCGCACTCTTTCCCACTCCATCCACTCTCTCGCTTGCTTGCTCTTTCACTCGCACTTTCTCCTTCCCTTCCTCTCCCGTTCGCGTGCACGCTGTGGTTCATGGAGCAGCTCAATCGTGAGTGCGCCCAGAAACCCTCAAAGTTTGTTTCTACAGATCCTCTTCTGACAGTGTCGGGAGAAACGTCGACACATAGATGCGTGAAAGTTTTGGCAACAAAAGTGCAGTTTCGTCCATTTTGATCTCTCTTCCTTAACATCTATTTCCAGGGATCCGGTTTGTATGCGATTCAAAAACAGTATATTCTTTTACCTTCTCTGCATTTTTGCAGTCATGATACATATTGTTCCAAAATACAAATCTCTGTCTTTGTTTACACACTATGAAAGGGAATGAACAGCTTCGAGCAGCAGCTGAAGGAGCTTTCAGCAGAGGATACACGAGTGTATCCATTACATCGCAAAGTTTGATTTAATTATTATTTTACTTGACTACAAATACGTCCCGTCCGCTTGTGTCGACAAATAAATATTTACAGGTTCCACCGAAATTTGAACTCGGATCACTGGATTCAAAGTGCAGAGTGCTAACCATTACACCACGGAACCAACTTGCATGCCGGTCACATATATTATCCCCTAATGTATATATGCAAAAACCGATGCCTATTGTGCCTGATTATTCCATTGGAATTTCAATTAGAAACATCCAATGTTTCAAATAGCATACCTCCTGATATCTATAGGTTGAGGGTGTTAAAGGTCAGTCTCAAGCAATATGGTCGGGAGTAATCTTCACCAGAATAATCTCCACTCCACTTGCAGAGGTCCTTTTAGCAGGTGGGGCCAAAGAAATGCATCTAGGTTCCACCGAGATTTGAACTCGGATCGCTGGATTCAGAGTCCAAAAACAATGTAATGGACGGAAAAACAATGTAACGTGACTATTCTAAGTATACCAGTCCAGCAGAATTTGCAACACTTTCCATTTATTTCTTACTACTTAAATTTAAACAAATAAACCCAATTAGGTTCCACCGAGATTTGAACTCGGATCACTGGATTCAGAGTCCAGAGTGCTAACCATTACACCATGGAACCTCACGAGCCCATCAAGATATTGTTTTAGGCAAGACAGCTTCTTACTCACGTAGTGTTTTATTTTTTAATGAAAACCTAAGACCTGTTGTGCCTGATATGTGACGGTCAATCAGTGTGACGTGACTATTCTCAATTTGAGGCCATTCTTAATTTCCTGCATTGTTTTCTCTTGACAGTCGCATTTTTAGTATGGCTGTTCAGCTTTTCAGGGATTGGATTTGGAGAAAGCACTTGTTATATTATTTGTGTTGAGTTATTTAAATTGGTCTGTTTTTTTTTTTTTTTGCAAAGAGCCAACAAGTTCGCAAAAGAGGCTGAATAATTTAGCGTAATATAGTGAATATTATTTCTTTGTTTATTGTTTCGTGCAAATATACTGATTATGTCATTGGTATCTTTATGTTAAATAAATGTTCCGTTGTTTGTGAACTGAGCATCGGGCTCGCGTTAGTTTTCTAGAGCGTGATCTCTTCCTCTCGCGCACTCTTTCCCACTCCATCCACTCTCTCGCTTGCTTGCTCTTTCACTCGCACTTTCTCCTTCCCTTCCTCTCCCGTTCGCGTGCACGCTGTGGTTCATGGAGCAGCTCAATCGTGAGTGCGCCCAGAAACCCTCAAAGTTTGTTTCTACAGATCCTCTTCTGACAGTGTCGGGAGAAACGTCGACACAAAGATGCGTGAGTGTTTTGGCAACAAAAGTGCAGTTTCGTCCATGTTCATCCCTCTTCCTTATCATCTTTTTCCAGGGATCCGGTTTGTATGCGATTCAAAAACAGTATATTCGTTTACCTTCACTGCATTTTTGCAGTCATGATACATATTGTTCCAAAATACAAATCTCTGTCTTTGTTTACACACTATGAAGGGGAATGAACAGCTTCGAGCAGCAGCTGAAGGAGCTTTCAGCAGAGGATACACGAGTGTATCCATTACATCGCAAAGTTTGATTTAATTATTATTTTACTTGACTACAAATACGTCCCGTCCGCTTGTGGCGACAAATACATATTTACAGGTTCCACCGAGATTTGTACTCGGATCACTGGAGTCCAGAGTGCTAACCATTACACCATGGAACCAACTTGCATGCTGGTCACATGTATTATCCCCAGAGTTTCACTTACTAATGTTTAGGTGCAAAAAAAGATGCCTATTGTGCCTGTTTGTTCCATTGGAATTTCAATTAGAAACATCCAAGGTTTTAAATAGCATACCTCCTGATACCTATAGGTTGAGGGTGTTATAGGTCAGTCTCAAGCAATATGGTCGGGAGTAATCTTCACCAGAATATTCCCCACTCCACTTGCATAGGTCCTGTTAGCAGGTGGGGCCACAGAAATGCATCTAGGTTCCACCGAGATTTGAACTCGGATCGCTGGATTCAGAGTCCAGAGTGCTAACCATTACACCATGGAACCACTCATGAGGCACTGGATGGAAAATCAATGTAACTTGACTATTCTAAGTATACCAGTCCAGCAGAATTTGCAAGACTTTCCATTTATTTCTTACTACTTAAATTTAAACAAATAAATCCAATTAGGTTCCACCGAGATTTGAACTCGGATCGCTGGATTCAGAGTCCAGAGTGCTAACCATTACACCATGGAACCTCACTGGCCTTTAACGATATTGTTTTAGGCAAGACAGCTTCTTACTTACGTAGTGTTTTATTTTTTAATGAAAAACTAAGACCTGTTGTGCCTGATATGTGACGGTCAATCAGTGTGACATGACGATTCTCAATTTGAGGCCATTCTTAATTTTCCTGCATTGTTTTCTCTTGACAGTCGCATTTTTAGTATGGCTGTTCAGCTTTTCAGGGATTGGATTTGGAGAAAGCACTTGTTATATTAGTTGTGTTGAGTTATTTAAATTGGTCTGTTTTTTTTTTTTGTTTTGCAAAGAGCCAACAAGTTCGCAAAAGAGGCTGAATAATTTAGCGTAATATAGTGAATATTATTTCTTTGTTTATTGTTTCGTGCAAATACACTGATTATGTCATTGGTATCTTTATGTTAAATAAATGTTCCGTTGTTTGTGAACTGAGCATCGGGCTCGCGTTAGTTTTCTAGAGCGTGATCTCTTCCTCTCGCGCACTCTTTCCCACTCCATCCACTCTCTCGCTTGCTTGCTCTTTCACTCGCACTTTCTCCTTCCCTTCCTCTCCCGTTCGCGTGCACGCTGTGGTTCATGGAGCAGCTCAATCGTGAGTGCGCCCAGAAACCCTCAAAGTTTGTTTCTACAGATCCTCTTCTGACAGTGTCGGGAGAAACGTCGACACATAGATGCGTGAAAGTTTTGGCAACAAAAGTGCAGTTTCGTCCATGTTCATCTCTCTTCCTTAACATCTATTTCCAGGGATCCGGTTTGTATGCGATTCAAAAACAGTATATTCTTTTACCTTCTCTGCATTTTTGCAGTCATGATACATATTGTTCCAAAATACAAATCTCTGTCTTTGTTTACACACTATGAAAGGGAATGAACAGCTTCGAGCAGCAGCTGAAGGAGCTTTCAGCAGAGGATACACGAGTGTATCCATTACATCGCAAAGTTTGATTTAATTATTATTTTACTTGACTACAAATACGTCCCGTCCGCTTGTGTCGACAAATAAATATTTACAGGTTCCACCGAGATTTGAACTCGGATCACTGGATTCAAAGTGCAGAGTGCTAACCATTACACCACGGAACCAACTTGCATGCCGGTCACATATATTATCCCCTAATGTATATATGCAAAAACCGATGCCTATTGTGCCTGATTATTCCATTGGAATTTCAATTAGAAACATCCAATGTTTCAAATAGCATACCTCCTGATATCTATAGGTTGAGGGTGTTAAAGGTCAGTCTCAAGCAATATGGTCGGGAGTAATCTTCACCAGAATAATCTCCACTCCACTTGCAGAGGTCCTTTTAGCAGGTGGGGCCAAAGAAATGCATCTAGGTTCCACCGAGATTTGAACTCGGATCGCTGGATTCAGAGTCCAAAAACAATGTAATGGACGGAAAAACAATGTAACGTGACTATTCTAAGTATACCAGTCCAGCAGAATTTGCAACACTTTCCATTTATTTCTTACTACTTAAATTTAAACAAATAAACCCAATTAGGTTCCACCGAGATTTGAACTCGGATCACTGGATTCAGAGTCCAGAGTGCTAACCATTACACCATGGAACCTCACGAGCCCATCAAGATATTGTTTTAGGAAAGACAGCTTCTTACTCACGTAGTGTTTTATTTTTTAATGAAAACCTAAGACCTGTTGTGCCTGATATGTGACGGTCAATCAGTGTGACGTGACTATTCTCAATTTGAGGCCATTCTTAATTTCCTGCATTGTTTTCTCTTGACAGTCGCATTTTTAGTATGGCTGTTCAGCTTTTCAGGGATTGGATTTGGAGAAAGCACTTGTTATATTAGTTGTGTTGAGTTATTTAAATTGGTCTGTTTTTTTTTTGTTTTGCAAAGAGCCAACAAGTTCGCAAAAGAGGCTGAATAATTTAGCGTAATATAGTGAATATTATTTCTTTGTTTATTGTTTCGTGCAAATATACTGATTATGTCATTGGTATCTTTATGTTAAATAAATGTTCCGTTGTTTGTGAACTGAGCATCGGGCTCGCGTTAGTTTTCTAGAGCGTGATCTCTTCCTCTCGCGCACTCTTTCCCACTCCATCCACTCTCTCGCTTGCTTGCTCTTTCACTCGCACTTTCTCCTTCCCTTCCTCTCCCGTTCGCGTGCACGCTGTGGTTCATGGAGCAGCTCAATCGTGAGTGCGCCCAGAAACCCTCAAAGTTTGTTTCTACAGATCCTCTTCTGACAGTGTCGGGAGAAACGTCGACACATAGATGCGTGAAAGTTTTGGCAACAAAAGTGCAGTTTCGTCCATTTTGATCTCTCTTCCTTAACATCTATTTCCAGGGATCCGGTTTGTATGCGATTCAAAAACAGTATATTCTTTTACCTTCTCTGCATTTTTGCAGTCATGATACATATTGTTCCAAAATACAAATCTCTGTCTTTGTTTACACACTATGAAAGGGAATGAACAGCTTCGAGCAGCAGCTGAAGGAGCTTTCAGCAGAGGATACACGAGTGTATCCATTACATCGCAAAGTTTGATTTAATTATTATTTTACTTGACTACAAATACGTCCCGTCCGCTTGTGTCGACAAATAAATATTTACAGGTTCCACCGAAATTTGAACTCGGATCACTGGATTCAAAGTGCAGAGTGCTAACCATTACACCACGGAACCAACTTGCATGCCGGTCACATATATTATCCCCTAATGTATATATGCAAAAACCGATGCCTATTGTGCCTGATTATTCCATTGGAATTTCAATTAGAAACATCCAATGTTTCAAATAGCATACCTCCTGATATCTATAGGTTGAGGGTGTTAAAGGTCAGTCTCAAGCAATATGGTCGGGAGTAATCTTCACCAGAATAATCTCCACTCCACTTGCAGAGGTCCTTTTAGCAGGTGGGGCCAAAGAAATGCATCTAGGTTCCACCGAGATTTGAACTCGGATCGCTGGATTCAGAGTCCAAAAACAATGTAATGGACGGAAAAACAATGTAACGTGACTATTCTAAGTATACCAGTCCAGCAGAATTTGCAACACTTTCCATTTATTTCTTACTACTTAAATTTAAACAAATAAACCCAATTAGGTTCCACCGAGATTTGAACTCGGATCACTGGATTCAGAGTCCAGAGTGCTAACCATTACACCATGGAACCTCACGAGCCCATCAAGATATTGTTTTAGGCAAGACAGCTTCTTACTCACGTAGTGTTTTATTTTTTAATGAAAACCTAAGACCTGTTGTGCCTGATATGTGACGGTCAATCAGTGTGACGTGACTATTCTCAATTTGAGGCCATTCTTAATTTCCTGCATTGTTTTCTCTTGACAGTCGCATTTTTAGTATGGCTGTTCAGCTTTTCAGGGATTGGATTTGGAGAAAGCACTTGTTATATTATTTGTGTTGAGTTATTTAAATTGGTCTGTTTTTTTTTTTTTTTGCAAAGAGCCAACAAGTTCGCAAAAGAGGCTGAATAATTTAGCGTAATATAGTGAATATTATTTCTTTGTTTATTGTTTCGTGCAAATATACTGATTATGTCATTGGTATCTTTATGTTAAATAAATGTTCCGTTGTTTGTGAACTGAGCATCGGGCTCGCGTTAGTTTTCTAGAGCGTGATCTCTTCCTCTCGCGCACTCTTTCCCACTCCATCCACTCTCTCGCTTGCTTGCTCTTTCACTCGCACTTTCTCCTTCCCTTCCTCTCCCGTTCGCGTGCACGCTGTGGTTCATGGAGCAGCTCAATCGTGAGTGCGCCCAGAAACCCTCAAAGTTTGTTTCTACAGATCCTCTTCTGACAGTGTCGGGAGAAACGTCGACACAAAGATGCGTGAGTGTTTTGGCAACAAAAGTGCAGTTTCGTCCATGTTCATCCCTCTTCCTTATCATCTTTTTCCAGGGATCCGGTTTGTATGCGATTCAAAAACAGTATATTCGTTTACCTTCACTGCATTTTTGCAGTCATGATACATATTGTTCCAAAATACAAATCTCTGTCTTTGTTTACACACTATGAAGGGGAATGAACAGCTTCGAGCAGCAGCTGAAGGAGCTTTCAGCAGAGGATACACGAGTGTATCCATTACATCGCAAAGTTTGATTTAATTATTATTTTACTTGACTACAAATACGTCCCGTCCGCTTGTGGCGACAAATACATATTTACAGGTTCCACCGAGATTTGTACTCGGATCACTGGAGTCCAGAGTGCTAACCATTACACCATGGAACCAACTTGCATGCTGGTCACATGTATTATCCCCAGAGTTTCACTTACTAATGTTTAGGTGCAAAAAAAGATGCCTATTGTGCCTGTTTGTTCCATTGGAATTTCAATTAGAAACATCCAAGGTTTTAAATAGCATACCTCCTGATACCTATAGGTTGAGGGTGTTATAGGTCAGTCTCAAGCAATATGGTCGGGAGTAATCTTCACCAGAATATTCCCCACTCCACTTGCATAGGTCCTGTTAGCAGGTGGGGCCACAGAAATGCATCTAGGTTCCACCGAGATTTGAACTCGGATCGCTGGATTCAGAGTCCAGAGTGCTAACCATTACACCATGGAACCACTCATGAGGCACTGGATGGAAAATCAATGTAACTTGACTATTCTAAGTATACCAGTCCAGCAGAATTTGCAAGACTTTCCATTTATTTCTTACTACTTAAATTTAAACAAATAAATCCAATTAGGTTCCACCGAGATTTGAACTCGGATCGCTGGATTCAGAGTCCAGAGTGCTAACCATTACACCATGGAACCTCACTGGCCTTTAACGATATTGTTTTAGGCAAGACAGCTTCTTACTTACGTAGTGTTTTATTTTTTAATGAAAAACTAAGACCTGTTGTGCCTGATATGTGACGGTCAATCAGTGTGACATGACGATTCTCAATTTGAGGCCATTCTTAATTTTCCTGCATTGTTTTCTCTTGACAGTCGCATTTTTAGTATGGCTGTTCAGCTTTTCAGGGATTGGATTTGGAGAAAGCACTTGTTATATTAGTTGTGTTGAGTTATTTAAATTGGTCTGTTTTTTTTTTTGTTTTGCAAAGAGCCAACAAGTTCGCAAAAGAGGCTGAATAATTTAGCGTAATATAGTGAATATTATTTCTTTGTTTATTGTTTCGTGCAAATACACTGATTATGTCATTGGTATCTTTATGTTAAATAAATGTTCCGTTGTTTGTGAACTGAGCATCGGGCTCGCGTTAGTTTTCTAGAGCGTGATCTCTTCCTCTCGCGCACTCTTTCCCACTCCATCCACTCTCTCGCTTGCTTGCTCTTTCACTCGCACTTTCTCCTTCCCTTCCTCTCCCGTTCGCGTGCACGCTGTGGTTCATGGAGCAGCTCAATCGTGAGTGCGCCCAGAAACCCTCAAAGTTTGTTTCTACAGATCCTCTTCTGACAGTGTCGGGAGAAACGTCGACACATAGATGCGTGAAAGTTTTGGCAACAAAAGTGCAGTTTCGTCCATGTTGATCTCTCTTCCTTAACATCTATTTCCAGGGATCCGGTTTGTATGCGATTCAAAAACAGTATATTCTTTTACCTTCTCTGCATTTTTGCAGTCATGATACATATTGTTCCAAAATACAAATCTCTGTCTTTGTTTACACACTATGAAAGGGAATGAACAGCTTCGAGCAGCAGCTGAAGGAGCTTTCAGCAGAGGATACACGAGTGTATCCATTACATCGCAAAGTTTGATTTAATTATTATTTTACTTGACTACAAATACGTCCCGTCCGCTTGTGTCGACAAATAAATATTTACAGGTTCCACCGAGATTTGAACTCGGATCACTGGATTCAAAGTGCAGAGTGCTAACCATTACACCACGGAACCAACTTGCATGCCGGTCACATATATTATCCCCTAATGTATATATGCAAAAACCGATGCCTATTGTGCCTGATTATTCCATTGGAATTTCAATTAGAAACATCCAATGTTTCAAATAGCATACCTCCTGATATCTATAGGTTGAGGGTGTTAAAGGTCAGTCTCAAGCAATATGGTCGGGAGTAATCTTCACCAGAATAATCTCCACTCCACTTGCAGAGGTCCTTTTAGCAGGTGGGGCCAAAGAAATGCATCTAGGTTCCACCGAGATTTGAACTCGGATCGCTGGATTCAGAGTCCAAAAACAATGTAATGGACGGAAAAACAATGTAACGTGACTATTCTAAGTATACCAGTCCAGCAGAATTTGCAACACTTTCCATTTATTTCTTACTACTTAAATTTAAACAAATAAACCCAATTAGGTTCCACCGAGATTTGAACTCGGATCACTGGATTCAGAGTCCAGAGTGCTAACCATTACACCATGGAACCTCACGAGCCCATCAAGATATTGTTTTAGGAAAGACAGCTTCTTACTCACGTAGTGTTTTATTTTTTAATGAAAACCTAAGACCTGTTGTGCCTGATATGTGACGGTCAATCAGTGTGACGTGACTATTCTCAATTTGAGGCCATTCTTAATTTCCTGCATTGTTTTCTCTTGACAGTCGCATTTTTAGTATGGCTGTTCAGCTTTTCAGGGATTGGATTTGGAGAAAGCACTTGTTATATTAGTTGTGTTGAGTTATTTAAATTGGTCTGTTTTTTTTTTGTTTTGCAAAGAGCCAACAAGTTCGCAAAAGAGGCTGAATAATTTAGCGTAATATAGTGAATATTATTTCTTTGTTTATTGTTTCGTGCAAATATACTGATTATGTCATTGGTATCTTTATGTTAAATAAATGTTCCGTTGTTTGTGAACTGAGCATCGGGCTCGCGTTAGTTTTCTAGAGCGTGATCTCTTCCTCTCGCGCACTCTTTCCCACTCCATCCACTCTCTCGCTTGCTTGCTCTTTCACTCGCACTTTCTCCTTCCCTTCCTCTCCCGTTCGCGTGCACGCTGTGGTTCATGGAGCAGCTCAATCGTGAGTGCGCCCAGAAACCCTCAAAGTTTGTTTCTACAGATCCTCTTCTGACAGTGTCGGGAGAAACGTCGACACAAAGATGCGTGAGTGTTTTGGCAACAAAAGTGCAGTTTCGTCCATGTTCATCCCTCTTCCTTATCATCTTTTTCCAGGGATCCGGTTTGTATGCGATTCAAAAACAGTATATTCGTTTACCTTCACTGCATTTTTGCAGTCATGATACATATTGTTCCAAAATACAAATCTCTGTCTTTGTTTACACACTATGAAAGGGAATGAACAGCTTCGAGCAGCAGCTGAAGGAGCTTTCAGCAGAGGATACACGAGTGTATCCATTACATCGCAAAGTTTGATTTAATTATTATTTTACTTGACTACAAATACGTCCCGTCCGCTTGTGGCGACAAATACATATTTACAGGTTCCACCGAGATTTGTACTCGGATCACTGGAGTCCAGAGTGCTAACCATTACACCATGGAACCAACTTGCATGCTGGTCACATGTATTATCCCCAGAGTTTCACTTACTAATGTTTAGGTGCAAAAAAAGATGCCTATTGTGCCTGTTTGTTCCATTGGAATTTCAATTAGAAACATCCAAGGTTTTAAATAGCATACCTCCTGATACCTATAGGTTGAGGGTGTTATAGGTCAGTCTCAAGCAATATGGTCGGGAGTAATCTTCACCAGAATATTCCCCACTCCACTTGCAGAGGTCCTGTTAGCAGGTGGGGCCACAGAAATGCATCTAGGTTCCACCGAGATTTGAACTCGGATCGCTGGATTCAGAGTCCAGAGTGCTAACCATTACACCATGGAACCACTCATGAGGCACTAGATGGAAAATCAATGTAACTTGACTATTCTAAGTATACCAGTCCAGCAGAATTTGCAAGACTTTCCATTTATTTCTTACTACTTAAATTTAAACAAATAAATCCAATTAGGTTCCACCGAGATTTGAACTCGGATCGCTGGATTCAGAGTCCAGAGTGCTAATCATTACACCATGGAACCTCACTGGCCTTTAACGATATTGTTTTAGGCAAGACAGCTTCTTACTTACGTAGTGTTTTATTTTTTAATGAAAAACTAGGACCTGTTGTGCCTGATATGTGACGGTCAATCAGTGTGACATGACGATTCTCAATTTGAGGCCATTCTTAATTTTCCTGCATTGTTTTCTCTTGACAGTCGCATTTTTAGTATGGCTGTTCAGCTTTTCAGGGATTGGATTTGGAGAAAGCACTTGTTATATTAGTTGTGTTGAGTTATTTAAATTGGTCTGTTTTTTTTTTTGTTTTGCAAAGAGCCAACAAGTTCGCAAAAGAGGCTGAATAATTTAGCGTAATATAGTGAATATTATTTCTTTGTTTATTGTTTCGTGCAAATATACTGATTATGTCATTGGTATCTTTATGTTAAATAAATGTTCCGTTGTTTGTGAACTGAGCATCGGGCTCGCGTTAGTTTTCTAGAGCGTGATCTCTTCCTCTCGCGCACTCTTTCCCACTCCATCCACTCTCTCGCTTGCTTGCTCTTTCACTCGCACTTTCTCCTTCCCTTCCTCTCCCGTTCGCGTGCACGCTGTGGTTCATGGAGCAGCTCATTCGTGAGTGCGCCCAGAAACCCTCAAAGTTTGTTTCTACAGATCCTCTTCTGACAGTGTCGGGAGAAACGTCGACACATAGATGCGTGAAAGTTTTGGCAACAAAAGTGCAGTTTCGTCCATGTTGATCTCTCTTCCTTAACATCTATTTCCAGGGATCCGGTTTGTATGCGATTCAAAAACAGTATATTCTTTTACCTTCTCTGCATTTTTGCAGTCATGATACATATTGTTCCAAAATACAAATCTCTGTCTTTGTTTACACACTATGAAAGGGAATGAACAGCTTCGAGCAGCAGCTGAAGGAGCTTTCAGCAGAGGATACACGAGTGTATCCATTACATCGCAAAGTTTGATTTAATTATTATTTTACTTGACTACAAATACGTCCCGTCCGCTTGTGTCGACAAATAAATATTTACAGGTTCCACCGAGATTTGAACTCGGATCACTGGATTCAAAGTGCAGAGTGCTAACCATTACACCACGGAACCAACTTGCATGCCGGTCACATATATTATCCCCTAATGTATATATGCAAAAATCGATGCCTATTGTGCCTGATTATTCCATTGGAATTTCAATTAGAAACATCCAATGTTTCAAATAGCATACCTCCTGATATCTATAGGTTGAGGGTGTTAAAGGTCAGTCTCAAGCAATATGGTCGGGAGTAATCTTCACCAGAATAATCTCCACTCCACTTGCAGAGGTCCTTTTAGCAGGTGGGGCCAAAGAAATGCATCTAGGTTCCACCGAGATTTGAACTCGGATCGCTGGATTCAGAGTCCAAAAACAATGTAATGGACGGAAAAACAATGTAACGTGACTATTCTAAGTATACCAGTCCAGCAGAATTTGCAACACTTTCCATTTATTTCTTACTACTTAAATTTAAACAAATAAACCCAATTAGGTTCCACCGAGATTTGAACTCGGATCACTGGATTCAGAGTCAAGAGTGCTAACCATTACACCATGGAACCTCACGAGCCCATCAAGATATTGTTTTAGGAAAGACAGCTTCTTACTCACGTAGTGTTTTATTTTTTAATGAAAACCTAAGACCTGTTGTGCCTGATATGTGACGGTCAATCAGTGTGACGTGACTATTCTCAATTTGAGGCCATTCTTAATTTCCTGCATTGTTTTCTCTTGACAGTCGCATTTTTAGTATGGCTGTTCAGCTTTTCAGGGATTGGATTTGGAGAAAGCACTTGTTATATTAGTTGTGTTGAGTTATTTAAATTGGTCTGTTTTTTTTTTTGTTTTGCAAAGAGCCAACAAGTTCGCAAAAGAGGCTGAATAATTTAGCGTAATATAGTGAATATTATTTCTTTGTTTATTGTTTCGTGCAAATATACTGATTATGTCATTGGTATCTTTATGTTAAATAAATGTTCCGTTGTTTGTGAACTGAGCATCGGGCTCGCGTTAGTTTTCTAGAGCGTGATCTCTTCCTCTCGCGCACTCTTTCCCACTCCATCCACTCTCTCGCTTGCTTGCTCTTTCACTCGCACTTTCTCCTTCCCTTCCTCTCCCGTTCGCGTGCACGCTGTGGTTCATGGAGCAGCTCAATCGTGAGTGCGCCCAGAAACCCTCAAAGTTTGTTTCTACAGATCCTCTTCTGACAGTGTCGGGAGAAACGTCGACACAAAGATGCGTGAGTGTTTTGGCAACAAAAGTGCAGTTTCGTCCATGTTCATCCCTCTTCCTTATCATCTTTTTCCAGGGATCCGGTTTGTATGCGATTCAAAAACAGTATATTCGTTTACCTTCACTGCATTTTTGCAGTCATGATACATATTGTTCCAAAATACAAATCTCTGTCTTTGTTTACACACTATGAAAGGGAATGAACAGCTTCGAGCAGCAGCTGAAGGAGCTTTCAGCAGAGGATACACGAGTGTATCCATTACATCGCAAAGTTTGATTTAATTATTATTTTACTTGACTACAAATACGTCCCGTCCGCTTGTGGCGACAAATAAATATTTACAGGTTCCACCGAGATTTGTACTCGGATCACTGGAGTCCAGAGTGCTAACCATTACACCATGGAACCAACTTGCATGCTGGTCACATGTATTATCCCCAGAGTTTCACTTACTAATGTTTAGGTGCAAAAAAAGATGCCTATTGTGCCTGTTTGTTCCATTGGAATTTCAATTAGAAACATCCAAGGTTTTAAATAGCATACCTCCTGATACCTATAGGTTGAGGGTGTTATAGGTCAGTCTCAAGCAATATGGTCGGGAGTAATCTTCACCAGAATATTCCCCACTCCACTTGCAGAGGTCCTGTTAGCAGGTGGGGCCACAGAAATGCATCTAGGTTCCACCGAGATTTGAACTCGGATCGCTGGATTCAGAGTCCAGAGTGCTAACCATTACACCATGGAACCACGCATGAGGCACTGGATGGAAAATCAATGTAACTTGACTATTCTAAGTATACCAGTCCAGCAGAATTTGCAAGACTTTCCATTTATTTCTTACTACTTAAATTTAAACAAATAAATCCAATTAGGTTCCACCGAGATTTGAACTCGGATCGCTGGATTCAGAGTCCAGAGTGCTAACCATTACACCATGGAACCTCACTGGCCTGTAACGATATTGTTTTAGGCAAGACAGCTTCTTACTTACGTAGTGTTTTATTTTTTAATGAAAAACTAAGACCTGTTGTGCCTGATATGTGACGGTCAATCAGTGTGACATGACGATTCTCAATTTGAGGCCATTCTTAATTCTCCTACATTGTTTTCTCTTGACAGTCGCATTTTTAGTATGGCTGTTCAGCTTTTCAGGGATTGGATTTGGAGAAAGCACTTGTTATATTAGTTGTGTTGAGTTATTTAAATTGGTCTATTTTTTTTGTTTGTTTTGCAAAGAGCCAACAAGTTCACAAAAGAGGCTGAATAATTTAGCGTCATATAGTGAATATTATTTCTTTGTTTATTGTTTCGTACAAATATACTGATTATGTCATTGGTATCTTTATGTTAAATAAATGTTCCGTTGTTTGTCAACTGAGCGTCGGGCTCGCGTTAGTTTTCTACAGCGTGATCTCTTCCTCTCGCGCACTCTTTCCCACTCCATCCACTCTCTCGCTTGTTTGCTCTTTCACTCGCACGTTCTCCTTCCCTTCCTCTCCCGTTCGCGTGCACGCTGTGGTTCATGGAGCAGCTCAATCGTGAGTGCGCCCAGAAACCCTCAAAGTTTGTTTCTACAGATCCTCTTCTGACAGTGTCGGGAGAAACGTCGACACAAAGATGCGTGAGTGTTTTGACAACAAAAGTGCAGTTTCGTCCATGTTGATCCCTCTTCCTTAACATCTATTTCCAGGGATCCGGTTTGTATGCGATTCAAAAACAGTATATTCGTTTACCTTCTCTGCATTTTTGCAGTCATGATACATATTGTTCCAAAACACAAATCTCTGTCTTTGTTTACACACTATGAAAGGGAATGAACAGCTTCGAGCAGCAGCTGAAGGAGCTTTCAGCAGAGGATACACGAGTGTATCCATTACATCGCAAATTTTGATTTAATTATTATTTTACTTTACTACAAATACGTCCCGTCCGCGGGTGGCAACAAATAAATAATTACAGGTTCCACCGAGATTTGAACTCGGATCACTGGATTCAAAGTCCAGAGTGCTAACCATTACACCATGGAACCAACTTGCATGCTGGTCACATGTATTATCTACTTAACTACTTAAATTTAAACAAATAAATCCAAGTAGGTTCCACCGAGATTTGAACTCGGATCGCTGGATTCAGAGTCCAGAGTGCTAACCATTACACCATGGAACCTCACTTGCCTGTAACGATATTGTTTTAGGCAAGACAGCTTCTTACTCACGTAGTGTTTTATTTTTTAATGAAAAACTAAGACCTGTTGTGCCTGATATGTGACGGTCAATCAGTGTGACATGACTATTCTCAATTTGAGGCCATTCTTAATTTTCCTACATTGTTGTCTTTTGACAGTTGCATTTTTAGTATGGCTGTTCAGCTTTTCAGGGATTGGATTTGGAGAAAGCACTTGTTATATTAGTTGTGTTGAGTTATTTAAATTGGTCTGTTTTTTTTTTGTTTTGCAAAGAGCAAACAAGTTCGCAAAAGAGGCTGAATAATTTAGCGTAATATAGTGAATATTATTTCTTTGTTTATTGTTTCGTACAAATATACTGATTATGTCATTGGTATCTTTATGTTAAATAAATGTTCCGTTGTTTGTCAACTGAGCGTCGGGCTCGCGTTAGTTTTCTACAGCGTGATCTCTTCCTCTCGCGCATTCTTTCCCACTCCATCCACTCTCTCGCTTGCTTGCTCTTTCACTCGCACGTTCTCCTTCCCTTCCTCTCCCGTTCGCGTGCACGCTGTGGTTCATGGAGCAGCTCAATCGTGAGTGCGACCAGAAACCCTCAAAGTTTGTTTCTACTGATCCTCTTCTGACAGTGTCGGGAGAAACGTCGACACAAAGATGCTTGAGTGTTTTTTTGCAACAAAAGTGCAGTTTCGTCCATGTTGATCCCTCTTCCTTAACATCTATTTCCAGGGATCCGGTTTGTATGCGATTCAAAAACAGTATATTCGTTTACCTTCTCTGCATTTTTGCAGTCATGATACATATTGTTCCAAAATACAAATCTCTGTCTTTGTTTACACACTATGAAAGAGAATGAACAGCTTCGAGCAGCAGCTGAAGGACCTTTCAGCAGAGGATACACGAGTGTATCTATTACATCGCAAAGTATGATTTAATTATTATTTTACTTTCCCTCAAATACGTCCCGTCCGCGGGTGGCGACAAATAAATATGGATAATATGGAGAAAAATGTGTTAAATTGATATGGATCCATTAATTTTTTTCTTAAATCAAATACTCATTGTATGTTTTGCATTTGCTAATTGGTTAGCAGCTAAAAGAGGGAGGAATGAGAATAGAGAGAGGGGAGAAAGAGTCGGATAGAGAGCAAGTGAGAGTGAAAATGTTGAGTAAAAGAAATATTCTCACTTGTGAAAGTAACTGAATTTACATAATTACATATTGAATTGCTTAGTTAAAATCTGTTTTTATTTTTATGCTAATGCTAATCAGGCACAATAGGCATGGGTTTTGCATCTAAAAATTAGTAAGTGAAACTCTAGAGCATTTACAAACGTCTGACTTACATACAAACATATGTAACACTTTTGTCACATATGTTTGCATGTAAGTCAGACATTTTTAAAAGTTATGTCCAGAGTTTCACTTACTAATTTTTAGATGCAAAACCCATGCATATTGTGCCTGATTAGCATTCCATACATGCCAACAGTAGGGGAGCATAAAACCACTGGGCTGCAGCCTTTAAAGCCGTTATGTATTTCTTTGTATTTGAACGCGTTGTGTAATAATCATGGTCATGAACTCAATTGGGATTTCAATTAGAAACATCCAATGTCTCAAATAGCATACCTCCTGATAGTGTAGGTTTAGGGTGTTAATAGTCAGTCTCAAGCAATATGGTCTGGAGTAATCTTCACCAGAATATTCTCCACTCCACTTGCAGCGGTCCTGTTAGCAGGTGGCGCCAAAGAAATGCATCTAGGTTGCACCAAGATTTGAACTCAGATAGCTGGATTCAGAGCCCTGAGTGCTAACCATTACACGATGGAACCACACAAGAGGCAGCGGCCGGTAAATCAACGTAATGTGACTATTCTCAGTATGTGGCATTTCTTAATATTCTTGCAAGGTTTCCTCTTGACAGTCACATTTTTAGTATCGCTTTTCAGGGATTTGATTTGGCCAAAGCACTTGTTAAAATAGGTGTGTTGAGTTATTTAAATTGGTCTGGTTTATTGTAAAGAGCCAACAAAGTTGTAAAAGAGGCTGAATAATTTAGTGTAATGTAGTGATTCATATTTGTTTATTGTTTTGTAAATATATGTTCATCCTGTTATTGGTATCTTTGTGTCAATCGAGAGTGTGCCCAGAAACTCTCAAAGTTTATGTCAAATTGCCGAAAGTAGCAGTCAAAATAGATAAATACAACAGGTCTCCATATCCTTCCCTCATCTCCTTCGTTTTCTTCATGAACGATTGGGAAAAGTAGCAAAGGAGTCGACGGATAGGAGCAGTAGCGAAGATGTCCGGGCGCAGCCTGTGATTGTGGTGGACGGGTCTGGATTTAGTTCCCAAACCAGCCTAAAATATTTTTCTTTACTAGAGGACCTCTGTCTCCTCCTGCTGTTTTAGGCTAATATGTTTTAAAAAGAAAGGGAGTGAAAAGCTTCGAGCAGCAGCTGAAGGAGCTTTCAGCAGAGGATACACAAGTGTATCCATTACATCGCAAAGTTTGATTTAATTATTATTTTACTTTACTACAAATACGTCCCGTCCGCGGGTGGCGACAAATAAATATTAACAGGTTCCACCGAGATTTGAACTCGGATCACTGGATTCAAAGTCCAGAGTGCTAACCATTACACCATGGAACCAACTTGTATGCTGGTCACATATATTATCCCCAGAGTTTCACTTACTAATGTATAGATGCAAAAACCGATGCCTATTGTGCCTGATTATTCCATTGGAATTTCAATTAGAAACATCCAATGTTTCAAATAGCATACCTCCTGATACCTATAGGTTGAGGGTGTTAAAGGTCAGTCTCAAGCAATATGGTGGGGAGTAATCTTCACCAGAATATTCTCCACTCCACTTGCAGAGGTCCTGTTAGCAGGTGGCGCCAAAGAAATGCGTCTAGGTTCCATTCAGAGTCCAGAGTGCTAACCACTACACCATTGAACCAACTGTGACTAGATGTTGACGTGTGTACACCATGACATTGTACGTGTAGTAATTATTATTTTACTTCTTTTCTTTTCTATATATGAAAATGAAAACAGATTTCAACTAGGCAATTCAATATGTAATTATGTAAATTCAGTTACTTTCACAAGTGAGAATATCTCTGTAATCACTTTTTTTAGTCAACATTTTCACTTTCACTTGCTCTCTATCCGACTCTTTCTCCCCTCTCTCTTTTCTCATTCCTCCCTCTTTTAGCTGCTAACCAATTATCAAATGCAACAAACAAACAATGAGTATTTCATTTAACACATTTCATTGAATATTGAGCTTCTGTGGGCTAGGTGACCACATGAGAATGAAATGAATTTAGGGCAGGAGACTTGGGGTGAGTGTGTCATGACAGAATAATCAGAATAATATTATGTTCAACAGATTCTGAACATATGATCAAGATCATGTTGACCCTACTCTCTCATCTGAACCTACCTCTTTTTCTGGAAAAAAATAATTGGATATCCATACCTGTCTGGCTGACCACACAAACAGTTACGTTATATGATCATCTCTTCATATCTGATCATTCTGTAACATTAATTAGCTAATACACATACAAACAACAATACTCTAGCACCTTGGTTTTAATAAACCAATGGCACAGCAGCTATAGCTTCTCTCACTCCTTTTTAAACAGTAAACAGACCACCTGTATCATCAGCCTGCTAAATAATAATAAAAAAAACGTCATAAAGTCATGTCTAGCTAACAATAACAGATTAAACAATGCATCAGAAATATGGACTGCTGATAATGACCGCAATGTTTTGTTTCTGAGTGACGAAGTACAACAATTCTACTTAGCAAAACTTACTAGACACACGACACCAGTCAAATACAGCAGTCACAGCGCGTGTGTGTACGATGCTACACTGAGGGAAAAAAAAGCTGGATTATACCATTTTGCAAGGCAAAGGGGAGGGGAGGCCCCTGGATCATACCATTTTTCAACGCAATGGGGAGGGGTAGGGAGTCCGCTGTATTGTGGTTGTTAAAAAATGGTTTAACCATATGGTTATGGCTATGGTTTTAACATTTCCAGCTAATCAGAGACAAATTAAGGTTAAAAGAAAAAAAAACATTTTTACTATAATCTTTAAAAAATGGCTAGCCATGCCCCTGCTGGCCAGTATCGCTTTGATCTACAGCGAAGAGCACGGCCAATTGTTCTCTCTCGGACCGCTTCAATAAACTGAACGATCATTTACAGCTACATTGTGTGTTTGCTTGTGTTAGCTTATATTTTATTTAGTTGGATGATCTGAAATATTTAAAGAGTATTGATATTCCAAAATATAAATGAAAAGGTGCTGTTTTCTTTCAGCTGCTAATCTAGTCCTGTTCATAGCATATACTTTCATTTGGGGTTGGATGGATAGCTGGTCTACCAACTTGATCAACCTGACAAAGCTGGTTGTCAAGTTGGTCATACTGGTGGACAAGAATGGTACGGCTGGTTATGGTGGTCAACCATCATGGTCATGGTCATGTTGGTCTACCGAAATGGTCATGGCTGGTAAAGTTGATCAAGCTGGTAGTTGAGCAGAATCATCAAACAAACCCTATGCTAGTCAATAGCTAAAGTGGTCAACCAGCTTAACCAGCTTGACCACCTTCAGCTGGCCAGACTGTTTTTTTTTGTTTGTTTGTTTGTTTGTTTGTTTGTATAAGAACGGGATCTTATACAGAAATCTGATATATGGCCATATATGCATTTATTTGCTGTCACCCAGACATTTATGTATCTCACTTTCATGATGAATGGACCAATAAAAATGCTCCAAAAGAACCTTTAGTCATTGAAAGTAAAGTAGTTGCCATTTTGTAGATTTTGCGTGACAGCAACGATGTGTTGTATAAGAGGGAATTGCATATATTCTAATTTATGTAATAAATTTGAAATACACTTATTGCCATCAAATTTACACGTGTTCTGCTGTTAATACACGAAATATCGCATAGACCCACAAACAAGGCGCAAAGATGTCTTTAAGTTCGATTCATTTGCACTCTTGATTCAGTTCGACAGATTCACTTCAAAGAATCGGTTCATAAATTGAGCATCACAGTTATTCTAGGTGCTTCAAGTGAACGCACGCGCGACACAGAGAATCATACTGCTTGTTAATTGATTTTCTTGATTAATCTATCATGCCTTTACCACGAAAAAGGAAACCCGCAACCAAGGAGCTAACTAATGAAAAGTTCGGCTCAAGTGAGGATGAAAAGGATGCGGGCTCTGGATTTGAGAGTGGTCTTTCCGATGACGAGGATATGTTTTTCCATGGAATGGATCCTAAACAGGACGACCCCAGACTGGCGTGAGTGCTTTGTGCCTTTGGGTTTTGCATTAACGAGTGTGTATGTAATGAGAGTCTCTATCGCTATGCATTTAGGACTTTAACACACTATCTTAACCAGCCGCGGATTGGCGTGCGCGCCTACATGTGATTTAGTGGTAAGCGTTATAGTGCAGGAATACCTATAGACAAAGCCCTTAGTTAGTATGCAAGTCAGTCTGCACGAGCTATCAATTCAGTGTTTCTCTTCTAATGTACAGATGAATTGTGAGGTAATTCCACTGAACCGTGTTTGAGTTAATAGCATCTAAAATACAAAAATATGTAATTAGTGAAATTATCATTTTATAAAATTGTCCAGCATGTATTGGCCAATTGCTTATCATATTATATACATATGCATTATTTGATTCTATCTGAAGTGCTCACCAGAGTTAGAAAATCTGACCAGATTACACCATGTTTGCTTATCCTTACACTGGCTATCTGTTCAATTCTGTATTATTTATAATACACTCTTTGTGACTGGTGCGTGCTGGTCCTTTAATGGTTCCTCCAATGATATTGAATATTAACTTTAATTATCTCATAAAAACAACCATAGAGAGATAGAGGGAGAGATCATATCTTCTTAGTGTAAAACCAAGTTTCACTGGTCAGGTTGTGGGATTTTCAGATGCTCAGTTGTTTATTAGGTCAATATACTTTTTACACTCCTCTTGATAGATAAATCTCTCAGTGGTTAGGTTCCACAGTATTTTGTAATTCCTAAACCCTTTAACCCATCACATACACTTTGCTCACAAGGCACTGCCCTACTGTCAGTTCCTCGCATTAGAAAAATACAATGCAGGAGGAGAGGCTTTCTCTTAAAAATCTCCTCAACTCTGGAATGACCTTACTGTTACTGTTTAACCATTGATTAAAGTCTACTGTTTATTTAGAGATATTGCAGCTGTTTCATATATTTATAATTACCAATATACTGCATGGACACTAGTTTTGTGGCACTTTAATTTTAGGATTCTGATCATTTCTGTTGTAGTCTGTTGAAATTTCTTTGTTGGAATGTACCGAGTGGGAACCTCACTATATAAGGTAGCTGAGTCAGTGATCTAGGTTTCCAGACTGACCTCTGGACAATGGATGAATAGTGCAGAGGGATGTGTTTGAGGAACAAATATTCCATACTAGATAAATAATTCCCTTATTAGCTGGAAAAAACACTAAAGCAGAAAAGGGGCTTTGTCCTTATCCCCATTCATCCCTGCTTTGTGACTCTTACCACTATGTCACTAGTAGTCGCGCACACCAGTTTTACGTGCGGCTGGCTTTGGTTTGGTGTATGTGTTGTTTTTTAGTCATTCTTGGAAACTGTCTCAATAAACAGAATTTATTTTCTCAGTCAACTTTAAATATATGTCGACCTAATCCTGGATTGTCTCTCATGGTGAATGAATCACGGTCCAGTGCGGCACGCCACCTTAACTTTTCGAGGAAGGTTCATATAACACCTAAACTAATTAGAATCGAGCTTCTAGCAGAGGGGTATAGGGTTCTGTTTGAAGCAGTGGGGCATGCTTGAGTCCTTAAATGAACAGGCTCGAATTGTCCATAGACTCCTGCTTGTGAAAGTGTAGGGAGCTAAAACTGTGAAATTGTTTAACCCCTTATATTCTGAGTCTTCAATTTTGAGCAATTTCAAATTTAGAAAGATTTTCCTGGTGCACAGTGTGCACGCATAATGGGCAGAAAACATGTGTCTAATTTAATATTTTTTACTTATATATTTTACGTATTAATTTATTACATATGATTGTTGACATATTGTTATGTCATTCAATAATTATCTAAAATAATTATTATCTATCACATGTTGCAGAGGTCTTAAAACATAATTATGTTTTCTATATAATATACTTGGCTTTACATGGTTAAAGCTCTGGGGAACCCTAATCTGTTTGGGTTTTTTTTGTAATTAGGTAAGTGCAACTAACATGAGCTATACTTTTACTACTTTAACATTCCTCTTGGCGGACAAACTAGGAATTCAATGGAAAATTAAAATCTGCTTCTGTAAGCTCAAGGAAGGTGGTCTAAGACATGCTTGGTCTAGGAGTAGCCTAGTCTGGCTCCGGCTCCTCTAATATAATCTATAATAATCTATCTAGGGGCAGTGGTGGCTCAGCGGTTAGATATCGATAACAGGGTTGTGGGTTCGATTCCCGGGCTCGGCAAGCTGCCACTGTTGGGCCCTTGAGCAAGGCCCTTTACCCTCTCTGCTCCCCGGGCGCTGGAGTTGGCTGCCCACCGCTCTGGGTGTGTGTGTGTGTACTCACTGCCCCTAACACATGTGTGTGTGTGAGTGTGTGTTCACTACCAGATGGGTTAAATGCGGAGGACCCATTTCGCTGTACAGTCCACACTGTACAGTGACAATTACGTGCACCTTAACCACACCATTCGATCCTTTACTTGCTTGCTGTGCGAAAAATCTGGCCATGTAGTCTAAAAGGCAAGTTTTTTGTTATATTGTATATTAAGTTGTTGCATGGGCCCTCTCTCTATTCTCATTCCTCCCTCTTTTAGCTGCTAACCAATTATCAAATGCAACAAACAAACAATGAGTATTTAATCTAAGAGAAAAATAAATGGATCCATATCAATTTAACACATTTTTCTCATTGAATATTGAGCTTCTGTGGGCTAGGTAACCACATGAGAATGAGATGAATTCAGGGCAGGAGACTTGGGGTGAGTGTGTCATGACAGAATAATCAGAATAATATTATTACGCTTTTCAACAGATCCTGAACATATGATCAAGATCATGTTGACTCTGCTTTTTCATCTGAACCTGCCTCTTTTTCTGGAAAAAGAATCGGATATCCATTCCTGTCTGGCTGACCACACAAACAGTTACGTTATAGGATCATCTCTTCATATCTGGTCATTCTGTAACATTAATTAGCTCATATACATACAGACAACAATACTCTAGCACCTTGGTTTTAATAAACCAATGGCACAGCAGCTATAGCTTCTCTCACTCCTTTTTAAACAATGAACAGACCACCTGTATCATCAGCCTGCTAAATAATAAAAAAAAACATCATAAAGTCACATCTAGCTAACAATAACAGATTAAACCATGCATCAGAAATATGGACTGCTGATAATGACCGCAATGTGTTGTTTCTGAGTGACGAAGTACAACAATTCTACTTTGCAAAACTTACTAGACACACGACACCAGTCAAATACAGCAGTCACACCAAGTGTGTGCATGATGCTACACTGAGAAAAAAAAAGCTGGATTATACCATTTTGCAAGGCAAAGGGGAGGGGAGGCCCCTGGATCATACCATTTATCAACGCAAAGGGGAGGGGAAGGGAGGCCGCTGTATTTTGGTTGTTAAAACTGGTTTAACCATATACTCTCTATGGTTTTAACATATTTTACTATAATCTTTAAAAATGGCTAGCCATGCCCCTGCTGGCCAGTATCGCTTTGATCTACGGCGAAGAGCACGGACAATTGTTCTCTCTCGGACCGCTTAGCCAGTCCGAGCACCTAAATAATTGGAGATAAAGGTTTTTAATTAATCTTTAACTTCAATAAACTGAACTTTAATCTTTAACTTATAAACTGTTTATTACCTGACAAAGCTGGTTGTCAAGTTGGTCATACTGGTGGACAAGAATGGTACGGCTGGTTATGGTGGCCAACCATCATGGTCATGGTCATGCTGGTCTACCGAAATGGTCATGGCTGGTAAAGTTGACCAAGCTAGGTACCAAGGTAGATGAGCAGAATCATCAAACAAACCCTATGCTGGTCAAGAGCTAAAGTGGTCAACCATCTTAACCAGCTTGACCACCTTCAGTTAGCCAGACTGTTTTTTTTTGTTTGTTGTTGTTTTTTAGAGAATCAGAAGGGGTCTTATACAGAAATCTGATATATGGCCATATATGCATTTATTTGCTGTCACCCAGACATTTATGTATCTCACTTTTGCTGTTTTCACTTTTTGATGTAATGTGAATCTGACAGTTCTTTACATTGTGTCAGAATTTCATGATGAATGGACCAATAAAAATGCTCCAAAAGAAACTTCAGTCATTGTGTGGTGTATTTTTTGGCTATGCAGATGTTCATTGGCCTGAAGGAATGGTATGGAGTTGAGGAATGAAATGGTGATGCCCATGGGGTAGATGTGGAAAGAAAAGGTGGCTGCGTTTCCTGACCAAATGTAAAAACTGCACATGAACCGAACGAACATAAGATGTTGTTTAGATTGGACATACCTTTTGGTGTACGTGCCATAGATTTAAAGGTGATCCAGATGTGTCTGTGGACCACATATGTAATGGTGGGGGCTAATGAGTATTCCCTATGGATGAAATGCAAACATTCTGCATATGAGAACAGTCCAACAGAATATGACGTGTAATAGGGTATAAAAACTCAAGGTATTCCTATGTCGGGGAGAGAGAGATTGAGGGGCACTCAGAATTGGCAGACTCTCTCCACACTGTACTTTTGATTGGAATAAAATATTTCATTGTTACAACTAGAAGACGGTGTTTTTTTTTTATTTATTTATTTTTTTTTATCTTCCTCTAGTGTTAGGGTCGTGAGCGACCCGTTTGTAAGTTTAAATGCATACAAATACTACATAAATGTGTTTATTGCATCAGTTTTTTGTTACTTTGTCTAGAACCTTTATTTAAACAAAATAAATAAATAAAAATATATTTTACTAAATTACAAAATGCTCTTGATAAAATTATGACGTTTCTGTTGTTAGGGTCAATTTTGACCCAGGTATAATTTAAGGTTAGAAAACAATAATAAATTCCAAAACTGAAATCATAAACACACTGTAAACCAACAACCCACAGCCAGTTTTACCTCCAAACACTTGAGGTTGAGTAAGGGGCTTCTGGATATGGATGGATATGACTTCTGGACTGCATTACTTGTGACAATTTTTTTACCAGCTATGACCTTGGACAAGAACTTCTCAAAAGGAAACTCACCATGGTGGGCACTGTAAAAAAGAATAAACCTGAGCTGCCCCCTGAAATGTTGCAAGCGAAGGACAGGGCTCCACTTTCCTCAAAGTTTGTTTTTACAGACACCACCACTGCGGTTTCATACTGTCCAAAAAAAAACGACGGAATGTGATTCTGATGTCCACTCTTCACAAAGATGCAGCTGTGTCATCAGGAAGTGACAAAAAGCCCATAATTATCCTGGACTACCACAAAAACAAAGGAGGAGTGGACAACCTGGACAAGCCAACTGCCACCTACACTTGCCACACATTAAGCAAAGTGAACGGGTGCCCCGAGACCCAGCCGCTGCAGCATTGGTCAGACAGCTGCAGAGCTCACCAAGCACTCCATCCACACCCACAGCAACATAAAGAGCATCAGCACCAGCATCCTCCTCAACCAGCCCTGCCTCAACATCAACCACAACAGCCACAACCCCAGTGAGACCATTTGATTCTAAAAGAAAGAGGTGTCAGGTCTGCCCTAGCAATAAGGACAGAAAGACAAACACATTGTGCTTCACCTGCAAAAAATATCTCTGCAAAGAACACACAAAAAGTGTCACTTTTTGCCACACATGCATTTAATATTGCACAAGTACACATGCATGTTCTTGCACACAGATTATTTATAAAACTAGTACTTGGTTTTGGAGGGTTTGATTTGCTTGATTGGCTGTTTGTTTGACATTGAAAATCTACATATTATTATTATTTTTATTATTATTTGTTATTATTTAATACTAGTTATTTATTGTTTATTACTGATGCTTTTCATTTTGTATTTGTATTAAAGTTCTATTTAAATAAAATATCTCCTGTTTTTGTCTTCTTCTTGAAGTAATTATATATGGGTCAAAATTGACCTGTAACACCATAGATGTTATTATAATTAATAATAATAATAATAATAATAATAATAATAATAATAATAATAATAATAATAAAATATATATATATATATATATATATATATATATTTTTTTTTTTTTTTTTTTTTTTTTTTAGGAAATTGTATTCTAATGCCCTTCAGTAATAGTCAGGTACTATAACAAACTTTTTAAATTTATATTATTCTCTTGAGGTTCATTTGACTATATTTCTATATTGAAGATGAGGGGTATTTTCTCAAAAGAAAGGCCCAGAGGGGCACAACAAAAATATTTAAAACAATCATTTCAAGGTAACTAAGAGGTAAGAAACAAATTGTAGGATAAATAATTGTTTTTAGGCTATCTGAAGGGTGATTTAAGACACGGGTCAAAACCGACCCGTTAACATAAGAAAGAGTAACAGAAAGTTAACACAAGAGGAAGGTTAAAGAAGTCCTCCTCCGGAGAAAGATAAACCGAGACGACAATTGAAAGTAAAGAAGTTGCCATTTTGTAGATTTTGCGTGACAGCAACGATATGTTGGATAAGAGGGAATTACACATATTCTAATTTATGTCATATATTTGAAATATACTTATTGCCATGTATCGAATTTACACATGGTTTCTGCTGTTAATATACGAAACATCGCATAGACCCACAAACAAGGCGCAAAGATGTCTTTAAGTTCGATTCATTCGGACTCTTGATTCAGTTCGACAGATTCACTTCAAAGAATCGGTTCATAAATTGAGCATCACAGTTATTCTAGGTGCTTCAAGTGAACGCACGCGCGACACAGAGAATCATACTGCTTGTTAATTGATTTTCTTGATTAATATATCATGCCTTTACCACGAAAAAGGAAACCCGCAACCAAGGAGCTAACTAATGAAACGTTCGGCTCAAGTGAGGATGAAAAGGATGCGGGCTCTGGATTTGAGAGTGGTCTTTCCGATGACGAGGATATGTTTTTCCATGGAATGGATCCTAAACAGGACGACCCCAGACTGGCGTGAGTGCTTTGTGCCTTTGGATTTTGCATTAACGAGTGTGTATGTAATGAGAGTCTCTATCGCTATGCATTTAGGACTTTAACACACTATCTTAACCAGCCGCGGATTGGCGTGCGCGCCTACATGTGATTTAGTGGTAAGCGTTATAGTGCAGGAATACCTATAGACAAAGCCCTTAGTTAGTATGCAAGTCAGTCTGCACGAGCTATCAATTCAGTGTTTCTCTTCTAATGTACAGATGAATTGTGAGGTAATTCCACTGAACCGTGTTTGAGTTAATAGCATCTAAAATACAAAAATATGTAATTAGTGAAATTATCATTTTATAAAATTGTCCAGCATGTATTGGTCAATTGCTTATCATATTATATACATATGCATTATGTGATTCTATCTGAAGTGCTCACCAGAGTTAGAAAATCTGACCAGATTACACCATGTTTGCTTATCCTTACACTGGCTATCTGTTCAATTCTGTATTATTTATAATACACTCTTTGTGCCTGGTGCGTGCTGGTCCTTTAATGGTTCCTCCAATGATATTGAATATTAACTTTAATTATCTCATAAAAACAACCATAGAGAGATAGAGGGAGAGATCATATCTTCTTAGTGTAAAAGCAAGTTTCACTGGTCAGGTTGTGGGATTTTCAGATGCTCAGTTGTTTATTAGGTCAATATACTTTTTACACTCCTCTTGATAGATAAATCTCTCAGTGGTTTGGTTCCACAGTATTTTGTAATTCCTAAACCCTTTAACCCATCACATACACTTTGCTCACAAGGCACTGCCCTACTGTCAGTTCCTCGCATTAGAAAAATACAATGCAGGAGGAGAGGCTTTCTCTTAAAAATCTCCTCAACTCTGGAATGACCTTACTGTTACTGTTTAACCATTGATTAAAGTCTACTGTTTATTTAGAGATATTGCAGCTGTTTCATATATTTATAATTACCAATATACTGCATGGACACTAGTTTTGTGGCACTTTAATTTTAGGATTCTGATCATTTCTGTTGTAGTCTGTTGAAATTTCTTTGTTGGAATGTAGCGAGTGGGAACCTCACTATATAAGGTAGCTGAGTCAGTGATCTAGGTTTCCAGACTGACCTCTGGACAATGGATGAATAGTGCAGAGGGATGTGTTTGAGGAACAAATATTCCATACTAGATAAATAATTCCCTTATTAGCTGGAAAAAACACTAAAGCAGAAAAAGGGCTTTGTCCTTATCCCCATTCATCCCTGCTTTGTGACTCTTACCACTATGTCACTAGTAGTCGCGCACACCAGTTTTACGTGCGGCTGGCTTTGGTTTGGTGTATGTGTTGTTTTTTAGTCATTCTTGGAAACTGTCTCAATAAACAGAATTTATTTTCTCAGTCAACTTTAAATATATGTCGACCTAATCCCGGATTGTCTCTCATGGTGAATGAATCACGGTCCAGTGCGGCACGCCACCTTAACTTTTCGAGGAAGGTTCATATAACACCTAAACTAATTAGAATCGAGCTTCTAGCAGAGGGGTATAGGGTTCTGTTTGAAGCAGTGGGGCATGCTTGAGTCCTTAAATGAACAGGCTCGAATTGTCCATAGACTCCTGCTTGTGAAAGTGTAGGGAGCTAAAACTGTGAAATTGTTTAACCCCTTATATTCTGAGTCTTCAATTTTGAGCAATTTCAAATTTAGAAAGATTTTCCTGGTGCACAGTGTGCACGCATAATGGGCAGAAAACATGTGTCTAATTTAATATTTTTTACTTATATATTTTACGTATTAATTTATTACATATGATTGTTGACATATTGTTATGTCATTCAATAATTATCTAAAATAATTATTATCTATCACATGTTGCAGAGGTCTTAAAACATAATTATGTTTTCTATATAATATACTTGGCTTTACATGGTTAAAGCTCTGGGGAACCCTAATCTGTTTTTTTTTTTTTTTTTTTTTTTTTTTTTTGTAATTAGGTAAGTGCAACTAACATGAGCTATACTTTTACTACTTTAACATTCTTCTTGCCGGACAAACTAGGAATTCAATGGAAAATTCAACCTGCTTCTGTAAGCTCAAGGAAGGTGGTCTGAGACCTGCTTGGTCTAGGAATAGCCTAGTCTGGCTCTGGCTCTGCTAATATAGTCTATAACCACACCATTCGATCCTTTACTTGCTTGCTGTGTGAAAAATCTGGCCATGTAGTCTAAAGTTTTTTGTTATATTGCATATTAAGTTTAATTAACTTAATATGCATATTAAGCCCCCTGGACATGTGTACATAAAGTCCATTGGATAATCTGGGCCTGTTAAATGTAACCAAAATTTCAACAGAAATGCTAACACGGCTATGTGACTGTACTTTTTTGGTTGTTTTTTTTTTTTTTTTTTTTTTTACAATTTTGACTAAATTAA
Source organism: Salminus brasiliensis (assembly GCF_030463535.1). Classification (NCBI taxonomy): domain Eukaryota; kingdom Metazoa; phylum Chordata; class Actinopteri; order Characiformes; family Bryconidae; genus Salminus; species Salminus brasiliensis. The sequence continues at coordinate 23,138,543 of NC_132901.1, read as the reverse complement.
AATGACCAAAGCTAAATTATGTTTTCTCTTGCTGTTTCATCATCAGAGAAAGTAAAAAATCATCAAAGTCTCAGAGGTGGAAAGACGTGGATGAAGAGGATGTTGGGCCCTTCCAGCTTAAATTCGCTCCAGCCCGGAACCCAGGACCTCTTCTCAATTGTACTCAGGATTACAGTCCACGGGATCTTTTCCACCTGTTTTTTTCCAGTGAGACCATTCTCAGTATGGTTGATAACACCAACAAGCATGCCAAGGTAAAGAAAGAAATGGGGAAAAAGTATAAATGGGAACCTGTGGAAATGATAGAGTTCATCAAATTCTGTGGAATTTATGTGTTTATGGGCATAGTTCGTTGTCCCACAATCCGGGATTACTGGCAAGCAGATAGTGTGTGGCAGACTCCTTTTGTGAGGAGAGTCATGGGCAGAGACAGGTTTCAGACCATCAGTTGGAGCTTACACATCAGTGACCCAGAATCAGACAAAAAAAACAATGCGAAAAAAGGAACAGTGGACTACGACAGGTTGGCAAAGATCAGGCCTCTGATGGAGAGCATGAAAATGGCCTGCAAGGCATTTTACCATCCTAAGAGAAATTTGTCAATTGACGAAAGAATGGTACCAACAAAGGCGAAGAACGGGTTGAAGATGTACATAAAAAACAAGCCCCATAAGTGGGGTTACAAACTGTTTGTTTTGTGTGACTCATCAAATGGATACACATGTGATTTCATAGTTCACGCTGGTCGTAGTCCAAACGTAACCTCTCATGGGCTCAGTTATGATTCCGTTGTTTCTCTTGTGAAACCTCACTTTCTTGGCACAGGTTACATTTTATACTGTGACAATTTCTACACAAGTCCTGCTCTGTTCAGGGACCTTTACAAGATGAAGATTGCGGCATGTGGGACAGTGCGGGAAAACAGAACAGGTTTTCCAAAAGTCCAGAAAAACGCCCTCACCAAAGCGTCTGAGCGAGGCACTATGAAGTGGATCAGACAGGGTCCTCTTTTGTTTGTGAAGTGGGCCGACACTAAAGAAGTATCCGTCTGCTCCACTGTCCACAAGGCCTATGCTGGAGATGTGACAACACGAAGGCAGAGACAACCAGACGGAACCTGGGAGACCCGTAGCATGCCTCTTCCGGCAGCAATCAAAGCATATAACAAGTACATGGGTGGAGTTGATTTGTCCGACCAAAGACTTAGTGATTACACCACACGAAGAAAGGCTTACAGGTGGTACAAGACGTTTTTTTTCCATTTTCTGGACATGGCTGTGGTCAACGCCTACCTGCTGCACAGAGAGCACTGCGCACTGAAAAGCCGAAAGCCCATGACCCACCTTAATTTCAGGAAGAAGCTATGTGAGGAGCTCTGCGATGTTCAGGTGAACAAAGGGCCGTCCACAATGGTTTCATCGGACCATGAACTTCAACGCCTCCAGGGGGGACGGAGAGTGTGCAAACAGTGCAAGGAGGAAGGAAGGAGGAGTGACACTTCTTGGCAATGCGCACGTTGTGTTATTCCACTGTGTGGGTCTGCTGCAAGAAACTGCTTTAGGAATTGGCATCTCTCTAGCCCTTCTAAGGCGATGAAAAAAAGGGAAGAGACCAACAAAACCAAGGGTCCGCTCCCGGCTGTCAATCTGTCAATGCTGAATTAAATTTCTAGTTTGGAGTTGTTTCTGCATCTCTTGATGTACTTCCAGGTGGCCAGTCTTTTTTAAACTTTGGTGTCTTGATTTGTTGTGGGGTTTTGGGTCCTTTGTTAGTTACAAGTCCATATAATGGTCCAATCACCCCCCTACACCCCCCCCCCCCCCCCCCCCAGCTCCGTCCCCAGCTCTTATGGCCCCTTTGGATATAGAGCACTATAAGAGAATAAAGGCACTTAACAAATGTCACACAGGCCTAGGACGACTATGCTTGTTTTATAAGGAATGTAAGATGGAAGACACTTTATTACAATAGCTGATCAAAAGATGAGTTGGTGAGAATCTTTAATGCTCAGAGTTCCTGGGGATCTTAGGTGCTTGCCAACTTATTGTGCTGGATCTGTGGATGTGTTCTCCTGCCACCTCTCAGTAATCTTACTGAGCTCACTGATATTTTACTCCACGGTTTTGTCTTAATTTATATTTTTATATAGCCTATACATTACAAAAGTATTCAACCTCCTTGGCATTTTTTGTGTTTTGTAACACAATTTAAATTAAAATAAAAAAAATAAATAATTTGACTTAGACTAGTTTCCTAGTCCCTGCTGCTGAAAAACAGCATGATGGTGCTCCAGGGGATCATCAGAGATTTGGATATTTTTTTATAACCCAACCCTGACTTGTACTTCTCTACAGCTTTGTTCCTGACTTGTTTGGAGATCTTCTTGGTCTTCATTGTGTTGTGTGGTTAGTGGTGCCTCTTGCTTAATGGTGTTGCAGCTTCTGGGGCCTTTCAAAAAAGTTGTATATACTGACAGATCATGTGAGACTTAAGATTACACACAGGGGGACTTCATTTCAGTAAGCATGTGACTTCTGAAAAGGGGGTGAATACATATGCACATACATAAAAACTTTATATATAGTTTTATTATTTTTCTTTACCAAATTTACCAACTATTTTGTACAGATGCTATAGGTAAAATGTGAATACTTTTGCAAGGCACTGAAACTGTCAAAACCAGCTTTTACTGAACTATTGATGTTTAGGTCGAGGCACCAAGTTTCCTCTCAATAATCCTATATGACTTACTAAGATTTTTTACAGTATTTTACTCTATATTTTTGTCTTACCTATTATGTAACCTGTATCCTAATGCATTGTACTATATATCTGTTTGTATATAGCTTTCCATCTAAAACCAGCATTCACCTAACTACTGAAGTCACCAGGTTTACAACCTCTCAATAGTCTTATGGTTATTTTTATTCTTTTTTTGTATTTTTTTCTGCGCGTTTCTTTTATAAATTCGTGTTACTGCCCAGCCAACAAGCTCATATGGGGCTCACATGGGTGGAATGTGGGCTTGGAGGGTTACAGGTGGGCATGGGCTCTGAATGGGTTTGTACATGCGCTTTTATTAGGACCCGGTTAAGCTTCCCAAATGGGCCCATTGTTACACCTTAATCTCACATGGGTCTCATCTAGGCCCTGTATACAGTATACAACCAAAATGCCCCCCATGTAGATATATTAGCTGGGCTGTTTCTATACATAGGTATTTTTTTAGTTACTTTTATGACTAAAGGTTTTAGGAGATTTGAGAATGTCTTTGCACCATGTTGCCAGATATGTAACCTCGGAATAAGCTCAGTAACCTCAATAACCATTGTCTTCGCACCAGATAGCCAAATATGTAACCCCTCAACAACCTCAGTAACCTCAACAACCTCAACACCCTCTACAACCTCAACACACTTAACACCCTCAGTAGCCTCTATAACCTCAACACCGTCTACAATCTCAACAACCTCAAAAACCTCTTTACAGTTTTGTCTTACATTTGTAAGACATTACATTTGTCTTACAATGACATTGTCTTACATTTGTGTTGACTTTGTTTTTGTCTAGATGGTATGCTCACTGTTTACTTTCTTAATAAAACTACATTTACCTCAGAACTTTGTGGAAAGTCTCTTGAGACAAAGAAGAGGTGTTTAAGTGTACACGTACAGGCCAGGAGGAATTTTGCCAGAGTTCAACTATAACCCAGCTGTTTTCCAGCTCTTGAGAGCATCACACAGTTAACTTAATATTATATATATACTCTTCTGCAAAGACCTTACACTGGGTATTGGAACATTGCTGAGATGAGATGGCATTCATCCTTGAGAGCATTAGTGAGGTCAGGTACTGATAATGGATGATTAGTTATGGATCAAAAATGCCACACAAACCTATCCCAGAGGTATTGGCTAGAGCTCCAGAACTCTGGAGAAGTCAGTCCCACTGCTCCACAGCCCAGTGCTGCATCTACCAGATGTGCACTGTTGCTCCACAGCATCCTTGAACAGCATGGCCAATATAACATGATGCAATTAGTTAGTAATAGGTGCACTGTAAACTAGCCGAACTCACCTGGATACTTTTGCCTGGATACTTTTGACTGGATACTTTTGAATGTATAGTGATAATGTACAATCAAATGCACTGGAATGTATTGTAAGAAAGTCAACTCCAGTTGAAAATGACATGTCTGAGAATATCTTGGAACACTCTTGGACACTCTTGTAATTACTTTGTAATTAAATGGTTGAATTGTATTAGCAACAGAAGTCGGGGGGAGGGGTTAGGGTGGAAGGCTTGCATGGGAAGAGTCACCATACTGTGAAACAGTCAAATTCATGTTCAGACAAGTGTGAATGCCTTTTAGTCATTGATGTTGGCACAGAATCCTCAGTACATTCCAAACTTTTCCATACATACAGCACTCCAACTCTCTCTAGTTACGCAGTGTACAATCATGCTGTACTGCCCCTTTTGTGCCTTATTCTTTTGTACCAGTTTGTACCTTATTCTTATATATTCTCAGCAAGTTACAAACGAAAGCCTATACAGTTGTTTTATTTTTCAGTCAACAGTATGTACAGTATGGGTATGAATAGTCATCATAGTAGCTTTTCATTATTGTAGACATAGATGTTGCAGAAAATCCTGCAGAATTAGACTGTTTGAAAGCAAGGAAATACTGCTGTGTCCTTCTCGTTAGCTGTTAGATCCAAAGCAATGCAACTATACAAACTGCAGTCTTAAACAATTTAATAAGATGATTCCATACTTTCAAGCGTGGTGGAGGTCATGCTATTTGAGGTATTAAAGACTGAACGTTTGAGGACAAAATGTGTTTATTTTTATTAATACAGAAAAAACAGAAAACAGGGGCTCAGACTGGCTCATCAGTCTAATGGCCCAGGGATCACGAGGTGGAGTGCATGATTGGCCATGCTTTCTCCAGGTGGGTCTCTTCACTCCTAAAGCGATGTTGCCTGGCACAGGTGTCTGTTAGCTGGTACAGAGCTGGGGACCCGGCACTTTCATCCGTGCATGTCCACTGCCTGGCAATGCCACATCGGCGGCAGTTCGAAAACAGGCGGTGGCTGGCTTTGCATGTTTTGGAGGAGACATGTGTTGAGACCTTCTCCTTCTAGTGACAGGAGCATTGCTTGTGCTAGGGCAAGCTGTGAATAGGTATATTAATTGGTAGTACCAAATTGAAAGAACCAGGGAAAATTGTACAAAACAAACAAAAAAAGGATACGGGAACACTGAAGTCTTTGGACAGGTCCTGCTGATATGAAGGGGAAGCCATGTTCACTTTTCACATTGTTTTTCTCCTTTATCTCAGTCTCACACCTTTGCCCTCAGTGGGGAATGTCGTGGGAAATGGACCATATGTTACAGGATTTCCTGTTCATAAACACCACATATTGGCCATAGATGCAAGTGACATAGAAAATGAAGAGGGTGAACTCTGATGGGCCACAGTCAACTGAGAAACCACATATGGAAACAAAGACCTCTCAGTTCTCTTAAACGAACTCTCTACTGTCTTGAATGAATTCATAAATGCCTGTCATTGTTAATAAATTCCCCACCATCTTATAAAAACTTAGCCACTAAAGCTTCCTCTCAGAGCCGGTGTATTTAGTTTTTTAAATGGATTAATAAACATGCATACACATTTTAAAAAGGGTCAGCCATGCAACAGACCAGATAGCTCATAGCTATATGTTTTGGTTACTAATGAATGGAAAATAAGCTGGTATCCTGTATAACAGTAAACAGTAAAATTTTAATGCTTGAGTGGGACATAATACCAATACAATTATTATTAACAATAATGAAAACGATGTTACTATTAACTAGTAATATTATTAGGCAAACAGAGGGGTACAGCTGTGCACCTCTAAATTCTGTGTGTGCCCTAATACAACAAGTAGTGTAGAAATGCCCCTGCTGCCACTTGTGTCAAAGAGCAACCATTCAAGCTAAAGTTAGATGCGCTGCTTCTCCACTAGAGGGAGGCAAACTGCAGCCTCCTAAGGAGGCAATTGGCTGGAATCCACCTAGGTGGGCTCTATTTCAGAAAAGCTTTCCTGACCTCAGTCTTGAGTTGACGTTGCTAGGTGGTGGTGTCGCATGTTTGAACTTTGAATACACAAACAGCAACACCACAAACTCTTGAGTGTGTTTTTCCTCTGGTATTACCTTAGACTGTTAAAGTGTGGGCTTAGCCTCAGCAAAACTATATGAAATAAACATCTATAAGGGTCAGATCAGAAGTTTTGAAGCTTGGGCTTAAGAACATTTTCTGTTGTAGAGCTTCAGAGATAACCTGGGAAGTATTGTACTACATTTGGAGAAATTAGCTGCATTCCAAAATCTAGACTGTAGCCCAAGTAGGCTGCATTTCTTAGCTGCTACGTCACAAAAGGCTGTTCCAAAGTAATGGACCCTTCGTATACAGCACATAAATGCAGCCTACGTTAACGTCACATCTTGGTGCCAGATACTGTGTGACATCTTCAGAGGTCTTGTGGAGTCCATGCCAATAGTCAGATCCGTTGTGGCGGGGACATACTCAGTATTAGTCAGGTGGTATTATGTGCAACAGTTCCAAAACTATAAATCCCTGAAGCCTACAGACATTTCATGGGTGCAAAACACAATCCCAAAAGCAAAGCTAAGCTAGCTGTAATCAAGGAACATTGTGCTTTGCAATAAATGTGCCTCCCATTAAATAATTATATATATATATATTCATATACTTCATATATATATGAAGTACATCTTAGTAAACAAGAGCCATATAAATACCATTTTAAGGTGGAATTTTGTGCGGAGCATGTGCTGACAGTAAATGCATAAATGTATACATTCACACCTATGACAGTTTGACAGTTTAAGGGAAGTGGTTGCGGAACCGTGGGTAAGGTGTCAATACATGAAAAATGAAAAGAAGTGTAAGTGTGAGGTTAAGACACACACACATCACTCTCTTTTTCTCTGTTGTTTTGAAGTGGTGAAGTATTTGTAACTAGGCCTCATCAACATTCAGATCAGAGTGTTTCTAAATAAGGAACCAGAACACTCACAATCTCTGAACTTCTCAAGCTTTTATAGAAAAGCTGAGGTACTTTCACATGAACTCTTAAACATAAATGTGCATCAAAGGATTCTTTGAGCAATGCCATAAAAGAGCCGCTCTTCGTTCCATAAGAAACCAATGTAAAGGTTCCTTATACTCACATATCTCTATTACAAACATGGTTTCTTTGAGGAAACATTTGAAACATCTTTATTTTTAAGAGTGTGTATGCACACACATATACACACACACTCACACAAAAAAGTATAGTGAACCCGTGTATAGAGTATAGTGAACCTGTGTACAGAGTATATTGAACCCGTGCTTCAATCAGCAGCAGATAAACTGCCCTCAGAGCGTTTGCATGCATTGCCAACATTCAGTGCATCTTAACATATCTCTGCAACTTATAGCAGAGCCTGTGGGTTGCTGTAACTGGGTCAGGGCAATGCACAGTGGTTATGCATATGCAATCAGTATACGTACAGCTAACACTGTATCTATAGAGTGGCAGTTTCCGTTGGTGTGGAGTATAGGCTGTATTAAACTAGTACTTAACATCACTGACTGAAGTGAGTACAGTTTGGGAAATACATCTGGATTTTTAAACCCTGTTCTAACATCTTAAAACTAGCTTACAGTTTTATGAAAGCTGTGTGCGATTACAAACATAATATAGTACTGCGATGTAAGTTCAATGTCCTCAGAAGAGATAAAAAAACACAGTCGACCTTAATATGTTTTATGTAGTTTATGGACTAAATACTGTACTGTACAGAAGCCAGAAACGACCCTTGATTTCTTTACTATCCAGTCAAAGCAGCCCTGAGTGCCACTAGACATTAGTGACTCAGTGGATAGATGATAATAACGATAGATGATGATGATCATGATAATAACAATATTGGAAGTTGGGCACCCCTGGTCTATGGAGGATGTGCTCAACATACTCAACATGCAAAATGCTCAACAAAATATATGCTTAACATATTTATAATATGTTATATATATATATATATATATATATATATATATATATATATATATATATATATATATATATATATAACCTAAAATTATTAAAATTCAATTTAAAATGTCCTTTTTTTCAGTGTAGGTGGGGACTAAGTAGGAATAATTCCGAACTTCAGTCCAGTGAGATGCTAAAAGTCAACATCTGTTCAGCTACAGTAGGTGGTTTTTCCATTGAGTGGGACCTGTGTGTTACTGATTTGTATTTTCTGTTGCCATATTTACCCAAACCCAAACAGCAGCTAAACAGTTAAGCGTTATTCTACAACCCTTATTACAGCTTACATTATTGCAGAGCCAGGGCAACTGAAAAAAAAAACCCAACTGCCCACAGTTCCATTATGTTCAGTTCATTCACCAACAGGCAGGCAGTTACTGGATATCAGGATCATCTGGCCTGGTAAATTAGACCCCTGTTGGCTTTCTGTTTTATTCCATACATGTTGCTTGCTACATTTTTTAACAAACAGTTTTGGAATATTAGAGTTGTGATACCACTTTGAACCCACTGTGAAGATGCCCCCATAATGCTGTAATATAAGCCTACACACTATTTATCTGAGTCAATGTAAAACAAAGGTTGTTCTTGTTGAAATATTCATTAGCTGGCAGTCATGATGTAGACCTCTCTATACTTTACAGTCTAACACAGTATTGACCTTCAGTGTTTTCTCGCTTATGTAATGAGACTGCAACAGGATGCATGGTGACGAATACTGAAAGAGATGCTGTCTTACAGTTAAACATACAGGAAAACGTAGGTGACCAGAACCCAAAATATTAAGAGAGAAAGAGAGCAAGATTGACTGTTGTTGACTGTTAGAAATCAATGCAGAATGTGAAAGTGAGGACCTAACCATTGCTCTTAATGTCTGAGCTTTGAAGAACAAATGTGTTGTACATTAAACTTTTTCAATAGCTCTGCATAAAGGCATAATTAAATGAATAAAATGTAAACAAAGCCATTCAGACAGTTCGGTGTGAAAAGCTCGGATCTAGAGAAACATAAATGGATTCAATAGATGGATGGACTCATGGGTGGATTGATAGATTCATGTATGGCAGAATGGGTGGATGAAATATTTTGGTGGACGGATGGGTGAATGGATGGATGGGTGGATGAAGTGGTTTGGTGGGTGGATAGATGGGTGATTGTACGGATGGATTCATGTGTGGATGGGTGAGTCAGTAGATGGATGGACAGGTGGCAGAACAGCCAAATATTCTCCAAAGTGTATATATATATATTGGTTTTATCATTATTTTAGCATTATCAGTATTACATCTAACAGTTAGAGGACATTTGTAGACACTGTGACGAAGAGTGCGATCAACAACATCTCATTATCACTCACAAGGGGAAATTTACCTTACCAAAGATGAGAACTGAGATCACATCTGTTCCCAATACAATTATGTAATGGTGACTCATACATTTTTAAAAACAGTAAAATATGGTTTCCACAGAACTTCTGTTTCTGTTACTGCATTTGTGTAAACTTACTGACCAACTTACTCAGAAGCTCTAGCAGCATAAATGTGGGTCCAAGACACAAAGGCAAAGCTACTGTGTGACTGTGACTAATGCTTATTTACCACCATTTTTTAATTTGTTTATGTTTGTTTCTATACTACTTTTCTATATTACTACAGGTTCTTCACACTCAAACATCTCCTTTACAGAAATGGGTGTGTATGCCCTGCCGACTCTTGGCCCTGCAAGAATAAACTGCACTACATAAAGTTGGCTCAACTGCTATTCTTTTAGATTAGTGTTACATAGCAAGTCACTTGTTTATTTCCTCACCTCTTCTCATCTATTTATAAAGTTCTGAAATCTCAAATTCTGGCTCCATTGATGTGATGTTGCATAGAGGGGGTCTGGAGGTTACCATTATGACTTAAATGTTAAAGAAATATGTAAGACTCCTCATAATACAAATCCTGGAAATAAAAATGTAGAATTTAGAATTATTTAAATTACTGAGGAGAATTCAAAGATGAGGAACCGAATCCAGCTGAAAAAGCATTGCAGCAAAAAGATAATAAAATTTGCTCACTTCCTGTGACTGAATCATCATGGCTAGTTGACATCCTGTGGTGTCTTGTCTGCAGCAACTCAGTGATGCCAAGACCACATGCCATATACACTATGAACTGGAAAGGTAAACTAAAAAGCAGCTCTGGCTTTAAGTTGAAAAAAGTCCCATTAAACACAGTTATTTTAGGGATTTTCCAGGAAGCTGAGGTTTTCCTGAGAACGACAGGGGATATTGCACACACATTGTTTCATCCTAATAGGCAGTTTTATGGATGGTTGGTGCCAACATCTTTTAAGCATGAGTAGTACAAAACAGTGGCACAGAAAACAGCAAAATCCATCAAAATATCCATTTCAGTTGAGGGACGGGACATTTCCCAAAACCCGGAGGAATGCTGCAGGCCTCTGGTAAATAATTGTGCTGAGATGAAATATGTCTGCACTTAGTCACTGTTTATGCTCCACACTGTGTGACATTTACTGAATTTCAGTTGCAGTGTTTCTGACCTCTGCCTTGATTAGAAAGCACTTAATGGTTTTGTGCAATTGTAGCCACCAATGCTAGGTATATGGGTCCCTATCACAGTACTCAGTGAGTATATGTACACCATATGGACAAAAGAATTTGGACATACCCCTTAATTGTTAAATTAATGTCATTCATTTAGTCCCATTGCCACAGGTGTATAAAGCCAAGCACCTGGCTATAGCTATGTCTGCCTGACTAACACACAATGGTGAAATAATGGGAGGTTCTAAAGAGCTCACTGAATTCCAGTGTGGTTCTGTATAATAGGAGCCACTGTTGCAAGAACAACAAGCCAGCTGATGAAATGTCTTCCCTCCTAGATAATCCACCACCAACTTTAAGTGGTTTGATTGTCAAATGGATGGAAGTGTGTAGGAACCACAGCAACTTCTTTACGAAATGTCAGACCATGTTACAAAGAGGGGCTAAGTGCTGAGCTCAGAGCATAGTGCAGAAAAGTCTCCAACGCTCTGCTGAATACACTTAATAGCTGCAGGGCTACAAGCCTGCTTTTTAAGTTTCAAGAGGGACCATCGCCATATTAAAGTGTTCCAATACTTGATGATCTCCATGATGACATATTTTATAGATAAATTCCCAGTATTTATTGATGTTTACTAAAAAAGCCACATAAGCCATAGCTTTAAGATCAAATTGTGTAAAGACGTTAAAAAAATGAAATCACGAGTGGGAAGAACAGAGACAGATTTTACCACAGTAGTCTTAAACACCTTCACGCACTCCAGTTCTCCACTCACTACTACTGACTTACTGTGGAACAAGATCCCTGTTCTCCTCTGGCTGTTTGAATCTTCACCACTGTTTTTTTCCAAAATCACTCAACAATGGAGCCGGCCTGTGAATCAACACAGACAGAAACCATTTAGATGTTTCACGTAATGAAACATGGATTTCTACATGATAGCTTCAACTGTATGGCTTTCTGCGCCTAAGTAAGACTGATACTTACTGTGGTCTGTTCTAAATAGGTCAGAATGTATGAAGGCCTTCACGGATGCGGATGTGGAAAAAAAAGTGAATGTGCCCTGCTGAGCTGAATGAAAATCTGTTTGATCACAGGGCCCAGTTCCTGTGTGTACTTGTGTGTATAAAGGTTCCATGTTGTAGCCACGTACCAGCCTGACTTGCAGGCCACACTTTTACTAAATTAGACAGCCATGGAAAATGAGAGGCCAAAGCATTAGATTGTGTTAGATGTTGATTTTCCTAATCTACAGTCTGTTTATGCTGTATTTAGTGGTTGCCAGATCACGCAGTGTCAAACCACCACCCTCCACGATCTTGTGTTCTACCGGCTTGATTATATTTAATTCATCTTATCACTTAATAACTAAACCCCTCCAAGAGTGATATGAATTGAAGCACTGATGTTAGATTAGGAGATGCAATTTGAGTAATGTGAATGGGAAGTCTATACTGGCCTTTGCAAACCTCTGCTCCACATTATCTTACTTTTTTTTAGTTCTTCCATTGAAAGTTATATATTTTTATTTTTATCATAAAAAAATTAATAGGAGACGGAAAAAAACGTCCCAACTTTTAATGGAAGTCAGTTTTGGGCATCTCACACCTGAAAGTCCGGACCATGGTCCAAATCAAGGTTCATGGTTTTGTTAAACTGTATATGTTCATATTGGTTTCATGCTGCAGTTTAGCGAGTGAGCGCATTAAAGAACTTTGCTACGTCCCATTGTAATCACATATGTGGACCGCATCTCCCTATGCTTGACAACGACCTCAGTCTGCGTTCCTGTGAACTTGTGAAACGTCATCAGTTGCAGCTCAAGTACTGCTCCATTCAATAGTTCACATCTAGCCAAGTACAGTCTGAACACCCATATGTTTGTACTCGCATGTCGAACTTGCCAAGTCAGTACTACCAAGAATAGCAGTCCAAACTTTGTGTACTTTGTATTGAGAATCCCAAACTGATTGGATTGTAGATGGATGGGCGTCCTTTTCAGGAGTTTGGACTTTATTTGGAGATACCAGGTTTTTGCACAACAGCAAGATATAGTGGTTAGCCCGGTAGCTTCTCAGGACTTCATTGAAATAAGGCATTTCATTGTTTAAGGCAGATATTATTGTTCTGCCTCTGACACTCCTAGTTAGCTATTGAGTTGAATTAATGTGTTAAAAGAAGCACAAAGCTACAGCGCTGTGACCTAACAGGACTGGAGCCTGACACATGTGGTCTAAGGCCTCAGCAAGAGTTTGCTGTTCTGATGCTTCTAAAGCTTCATAGAGCTGGATTCCGCCATGTTCAGCCACACTCCCCTTTTTTCTGGGTGAGCTGCAAGTGGTGACAGCCCAGAGAGGAAAATGTGTGCTCCACGGACAAACAATTCCCAGCCACCAGATGAAGTGATTGCAGCAGATTAATTTAAAGTTTGAGTGTGTATTATTAAAGCTACAGGCTTATATTTAACAGAATGACTCAATGACTTTCTTTCTCATCTTCGCTAGCGTTAAGTCAGTTAAACATGAACATATTGAGTGTTCGTCCAAAATGACAATTAAATGTGTACTCTTATGTCCAAAAAACAAAACAAACAAAAAAAAAACCATGACAAAATAATCTGTAAAGGTATTAATCTAGATAGTAAGTGTTTAGCTGGTATACTTAAGGACACAGTGTACCTTAAAGTGTGTTTTTGCCTGTAAAAGAGATTCCAATTTGCAACCGCCATAATGGCCACGCATTAGCCACTCAAAGTCTGCAGAACCTGATTTACTTAAATGAAGATAACCTAGGTTTGTTTATACTCAAATAATCCACTTGTTGTCAAATTGCATATTATGCAGATGTTAATAAAAAAATATTTTTTGTACATTTTAGTATTTAGTTGCTCTTTTCATAAACAGTCCCAACATTTCGTTTCATTCTTATATCTAGCATTTTCTTTTTTTACCACTACTTTAATTATTTTATTTAATAACTTTAGCTCTAATATACACAAAATGTTTCTACAAGTGAAATTAAAATGTATGGAAAATACCATACATTAAAGGCTGAGAATGCACACATGTAAATTATTTGTGTACAGCTTTATAACTTTAGTGTCACAGGCATTTAGACAGTTGCACCGCTCTAGAGCTGTGAAACCATGTAGCTCTACAACGGCCCTCCCATCTAACTGCTGCTCATCAATTGTGAGGAGATCAAGTTCAAGTCCCATCAACACCACAGCCCTAAGTGGTCAATAGTCTAGGAATAGGAATCTCCTCAGAAGCACCTTAAGAGAACAAAAAAATTCATGACAAAGAATGACTTGTGTAATTTGCAGTGTCTAAGAGAAGAGGTTTTCCAGATGTAGGAGCAGATGTAAAGGATGATGTGAAGACAGACAGAAGGAGCGACTGTAACTCTGAAGACTAAAGGAATGATATCAGCCTTACAGACTCTGGACTAAAGTACAGATACTCAGCACAGATGTGTTCTCAAACAATGCATTTAATGTCAGTGTTTATGGTGAGTATTACATTTGAATTACTGATATTAAGGTGCATTCAGAGAACTGGGCTTAGATGTTTAAATATATTTAAAATTTATGCTCCTGCAATCATCTAGTCATTCTTGAGCAGTGTTCTTTTAGTGATAATCAGCACAGAAGGAATTTAATATCAGTGTTTATAGTGAGCCTTTAATTTTACTTATTTATTAGAAGAGAAACAGGATATGTAGTTTGTTCTAGAAACAGCAAACCTATACTCTTACAAGTAAAGGTGATACAAATGGTTCTTTAAATTAGATAAAAGAACTACTTTTGGTTTACTAATTACCATTTTTGTAATGGAGAATGTAAAGAGTGTGAGGAACCTTTTTGTTAGTAAAGAGCCTTTACATCAAGTGAAAGAACCTTCAAAAAGGTCACAAGGTCTTCAAACCCATATATCTCTATTACAAGCAGGGGGGACTTCCTTTCCATACAACGCTCCATAGTTCCTTTCAGAAATTAAGGTGATTCTTCATTGCTCAAAGAAACCTTTGGTAGCAGCTTTACTTTTAAGAGTGTACAGACATATGTTTATGTATTTCCTAAGAAAATTTAACCTGGAACTCCCCTTTCAAAGATGATGACCTGGCGGTGGCATCATATAACAGTTTAGGGAGGTGTAGTGACCTAAAGAGACAACTATCTCCTGTTTTTCAGCAGCACTACACACCCCAGCCATTACATGGGCAGCAGCAAGACCAAGGTTTCATCTGGTGTGTTCTGTGAAGAATGACTACAAGGTGACTCTCTCCTGGTATATGGGAGTCATCTACTCTCCACCCTCTCTCTAACTGTCTCTTTTCCTTGCCACTGATGCCCTTGGCTTGCTTAAAAGTGACTTGGACCCAGATCTCTGTAAAATATATAATTAAATCTGATTTTAAATGTAATGTTTATTTGGTACACTGCTACTCAGACTCAGTGTGATCCAGCTGTTTTCCACATTTTCTTTGATCCTTGGTTTCCCTTCTAACATAGCGGGTGTTATAACACACACAGTACATGTTAATGTTCATGTTCATCCCCATTTAATATTAGAGCCTTTCACAGCTTAAACACAGGCCAATGAAAAAAAAAAGTGTCTGTATAGGTCCATGCAGATGTCCTTCAATATAGATATTCGGGTTCTTAAATAATAACAAGGTTCTTAAATCTTAAAACTACTAACTAGTAACTTGACACTATTACCCCCACCTTTATGTATTTCTTTAAATTCACAGAGCCCACTTCCTGGATCCTCAATGCTGTCATCTGTCCCGCTTGTGCTATTATGGCACTTTTGACAGCATATGTGTTGATAAGACAACACCAAAATGAAAATAAATATTCCAGGAACTCTGCCCATTATACTCCATATAGGAGCGCTTTGTAGTTCTATAATACCAGATTGTAGTCCGTCTGTTTCTCTGCATACTTTGTTTGGGTGGTGGGTCATTCTCAGCACTGCCGTGACACTGACTGACATGGTGGTGGTGTGTTATGGTGGTGTGTGTTGTGCTGGTACAAGTGGATCAGACATTCAGTGCAGACTCCAGTGCTGGAGTGTTTAAACACAGTGTCCACTCACAGTGTACACTCTATTAGAAACTCCTACCTCGTTGTCCTCCTGGTAAATGTAAAGTCAGAGACAGAAGCTCATCTGTTTGTGATCTGCACAGTTTGTGTTGGTCGTCCTTTATTCCTTCACCAGTGCTTACAGGACGCCCCCCACTGGACGCTGTTGGCTGGATATTTCTGGTTGGTGGACTCTTCTCAGTCCAGCAGTGACGCTGAGGTGTTTAAACACTCCAGCAACACTGCTGTGTCTGATTTACTCGTACCAGCGCAACACACACTACTAACACACAACTAATTCCCCACACATCCTGTGGGGTCCTGAGCCTGTGGGTCCTTGAATAAAAAGGGTAAAAGGAGGTTAACAAAGTCAAAAAAAAGTTGTTTGTCACATTGTCACATGACACATAATCTTTTCACTGACTCTCAGTTGATTCATTTTAGATATGTCAGATTACACAGTGGTTGCATTTAGAATTCAGACCGGAGGCCTTGTTCAGGTTGGTCATTTCCATTTCTATGTGTTTGTGCTCTCCATAGTCTCTGATTGACCTCAAATGCCTTACTGTGATGTCTGTAACATTCAGTCAGAGTGTCTAAGACTGAGGTATATTTGGCATTTTGTGTCTTTTCTGTCTTTTCATACTGAATAGAGATATTAAGATACATTTTAGCTATATTTTGCATTTGACTGTTAATTATATTCTATACAGTTTGCCCAACATTCTGCAAATGTATCTTGTCCTACAGAAAAAAAAAACAATGGAGAACTGTACTCTGCCCTTGGTGACCTACAAACAAGAAAACTAATTTCACAGTGCACTACTATGTTCAGACCTGAACAGCTCCTCAGATCTGAACATTTAGTAGTCGTATGTATTCAGAAGGAAGTGCTGCGGAGTGCACCTCATGAATCACGCCTGAATTGCAATCCATGCTGCAAATTGCCTACAGCCTACATACCCTTTTTTAAAATCCCGCTTTTTATTCTGGTTCCATCAGTGGATAGAGGTGAAGAGAATTACCCAGCGGTTAAACAGAGACACTTATCTTAACCACATTGAGTGGTAAGAAGCATGGTCTGGAAAAAGGACATTTGGCCAGGTTATCACTTATGGAATCAACAAAACCCATTCCACAATAAAACCATGGAGTGTGTGATTGTATCTAAAGGATGGCTTTACTGTTGAAACTTTGTTAGATAGGGTGGTTGTCCAAGATGCTGAGTTGAATAAATAGTACATGATAGTGAGGCTTCAGGGCCTGCGTATGCAACCAGTGCAATAAAATGCCTCTTAATCTGATTTGAAAAGTGTTATTTATTCATGTGTTTATTTTCTACAGGCAATCTACCAGCCATGTGTCATTTCTCCACTAAACATAACCTTGTCAAAAACGTGCCAGTTTGGCTGAATGAGGAATATTAGACTTGTGTTGGGTGTGGATTAGTGAGGTCCACATTAATATTAGTGGAAAAGACAAAGAGTGGGGCGCTGCCAGATTTACTGTAATAGCAATAATTCCTTCCTAACGTTTGCATAATTAATGCAAGACACTTGCATCTCACTCTACAGTGTACAGACTGTTATTCTTTGCTGAATGGGAAGCAGGGTGTCTGTCGTGGTTTATTTATTTTTCTGCTAAACTCTGTTTGGGCTGGTGTCTGCATTTGTCCTAGACACTAACTTGAACAGTGCCATCCTTTCACATTGCACACTAAACTGAATACACAACCTGCTCATACAAATCCCATCTGAGCCATCATGAGTATTTTCTGATGACCTCTGTCATGTGTTAATATTACTCTAAATAAATAAGAATAATTCTGTTTATTGAATAGGCTTTCCACTCCTGTCTTTCATCATTAATTTAAACTGTAAGTTCCTAAGCCTTTAATGAGTTATTAACTCAGGCTGTTCATGCATTCTTTTCCTTTGTTCCTTGTTAAGCTGACTGCTGCCAATTTAAGGAAAATTGTTTCTCCTTCTTCATCTTTTTTTCTTGTCCAGGTTGTCCTCCTCTTGCTTTGAGGGAGCTTTTCCTTTGGTATGCAAACCAAAACCCACATACTGGATCTGTGTGCTCCTGTTTGCATCTGTACAAATCCCTAGCTAGCAGAGAACATTTTAGGAAAGTTCAGCAATGTTTTTTAAAGGTTCCAAGGTTACAGGATGGTTAGTCTGTAATGTTGCAGAAATATTGAAAATGTGTGACAAAATAATGGTTGGCATCACAATGTTACTTACACAGCATTCACATTTAGACAAAATGAGTATTATGGAAACATCTAAGGCAACTGTTAAATGCAACAAATAAAATACAGTACAATAAAAGCAATTGACTGATATAAAACCAATACACAATTACACTGAGATCACATTGATAAGTAATATTTAATGAAAGTGTCATAAAACATTTCCAAACTTATAAACAATAACAATAAACAAAAATTTTACATAATGTATTATTTAACACTGACAATAAACAACAGTTTTAATACTTTAATAATAGTTAATTGCTTTACCTTTTACCTTTACCAAATTAAATTGTGGGAATAATCGAATAAACGCAAAAAAAAAAAAAAAAAAAAAAACGATCTAGAAACATCCAGAAAACTTGACATACTGAACCTTTTAAGAATCAAAGGTCGTAACGTTCAGAAGGTTTTTGTAACGTTCTGCTACTTAAACATATGTACCTGGGTGCGTTAGCCAGTAGAACTGTCTGCACCTTAAATACAACAAAAAAACCAAAGAGGGCGCCCTTAAGTTGTGTTTTGAGCGGAAACCCCCTAAGAAACAAAGCTGCGCTCAAAGGGAAAGAATGGAGAGAGGAAAAGTGTATTCAAACTGAAATCTCGAGCAAGGAGTAAAAATAACAAACAAATGTGGATTTTTTATTGTTCAAATGACAGCTGCTTAATGACTCACTGGGTAATGACTATTGGGTTTCTTCACATCTTCATCTTCAATGGTAAGTGAGCGACCGTTTTCTTTTCACAGCAAAAAAAAAAAGCCAATAACACGTGCAGTAGTATCCAAACAATGTTTGAACAATGTTTGCCAACGTTGGTCGAGTTCAGATTAGATGTTTAACCTTAATGTCACAAATCAATGTTACTATTCCAACCCCGCTTTTCTTCTGTAGACAGCTGAAGAGCTGGTCTTAATGTTATGAATTTAGACTCCAAGCAAAAGGCAGTGCATACATTTCGAGTTGAAAATAAAAAGTTCGTGTGTTTTTTTAAATGTTAATTCATCTGAGAAAATAAGATTCACCAACGAATGTTGCATAGAAACCAAAATAAGCGGCTGTAGGCCCTTTTTATCTTTGTGGTGAGAAAGTTTCCATTAGTATAAGGCTCAGTGAACCGCATTTTACTGAAACTTGATGTTACTGAAATGATATGTGATGAAAGGACACGTTGCTTGAAACGCACATCATCAAAAACCATAAGTCTATAGTTTAGGGACCAAATCACATAGTTTGGGCAACACGTCTTTTTTATCGTCTTTTACAAAGCATTCATATTAACATTCATATTTACTATGAAAGACTGACCGCTGATGAAACAGATGGCCTGACTTCCAGTAACAACAAAAATGCTCAACTAACGTGTGTGATCTTTTCTTTTTTCTATTTTCTCTTACTTTCTTTACATTAGGCAAAATTAGCTGATTAATTAATTAATCAATTTAAAGCTCTTGACTTTTGATTTTACACCTCTTGTGAAACTCAATATACTTTCTTGATAATTAAACAAACAGTGGACTGTGTTTGTAGAAACAAGTAGACCTGTTAAATCAAAATGCAAAGGTGGATTTAAAAAACAGCAAAAAACTCCAGGGCCTCCTGAAGTGCCTATTGTAAAAATAAACACAACACAAAAGAAACTACTTTGCCACGCAAATAAGAAATTAACCATTCAAATGGATTACTGAGCTGGCATGGTTCTCATAGCTTTTGTTAAAGAATCCTTTAACCGTTTTTGCAAAGTAGTAGATCAGGTTTACAATATAACCGTCGACACACAGTATGTCTATGATGTATCATATTATATCTGTAGGTGTATATCATATATTTGAAGGACAGAATAAAGAGTACATAATATAGAAACCACCCTTTTCTCTGTAGACTAGTTTTTTTTTTACTAGTTTCAAATAATTTACTGATTTTTGGTCGTTTATACTGACACATCAGGTTTGCGGTCTCTGTGTCCTTGACCTGTCGGACAGGTAATGCCACAATCTGTCATATGTTATGATCCCACATCCTGAAGTGTAGTCTTTATAGCAGATGCTTGTAGTAATTACTGTATCACTGTAAATGTATTACGGACATATCTATATTTTTGTGAAGTTAAAGCTTTTTTAGAAACATGCTGTGTATCTCACATCTCCTTGATTTTTTATGTTTTCCAGATGTGAGAGCAGATGTGAAGGATGAAGTGAAGACAGTAGAAGTTACAGAGGGAGCGACTGTAACTCTCGGGACTGACTGGACTAAAGGAATGAGTGATGATATAATGATACTGTGGATGTTTCAAATGTCAGGCACTCGCATAGCGCAGCTCCATAAGAAAAACATTTCAAATTATTATGGCGAGCAGTTTAAAAACAGACTGCAGTTGGATACACTGACTGGATCTCTGACCATCAGCAATATCGGACTCACAGACTCTGGACTTTATAAAGCGCAAATAATCAGCACAGATGTGTTCTTAAACAAGGAATTGAATGTTATTGTGTATGGTGAGTATTTATATTTTAGTTAGTAAGGTGCATTCAAGAAACTGGGCTTAGATGTTTAAAAATATGATGCTCCTGCAATCAACTGCTAGTCATACTAGAGCAGTATTGTTTTCCTTTTTTGGGCTGTATCATAGATTTTTATAGTCATGCATTAAGGGTTTTTTCTGTCTGGACGACTAAAGTATTACACACTAAAGTCTTTACGCTATTATGAGACAATAACATATTAGCACCATGCCTTCTTTTACTTCCCAGCCAGGCTGTGTAAGCTTTGTTTCTTTCTTTGGCATCTACCTCTGAAGTCAACATGCATGAATATTTTCTTTTTTTTACATTCATTTATTGCTTTTTTGAAGGTTCTTTAAGCAACGTTCTAGAAGAACTTTTGCTTTTATAGAGAACTGTTTTTCTTCTGGTACAGAGTGAGTCTCCAGTGTATACTCCATAACCAGAGGTGTGAAGAGTGTGAAGAACATTTAAATGCATCAACTTCACATGAAGGTTTTTTAGATCTTTAAAGGGTTCTTTACACTCTTCACGCCTCTATTACAAACATTGTTCTTGAGTGTACTCTTGACATTTATTCTGTCCCAGTTCAAAGAAATCAGTGAAAGCTCAATACCACCACAACATTCTGTAGGTACACTGTTAAACGTACAAGATCCTTGAGGAACTTTTGGGAGTTCTTCAAATTGAAACTGTGGAGGAACTTTTAATGAACATTCAAAAAATAATTTCCTCTAAAAACCTTTTCTTGAAAGTTCCTTAAAGCACTTTAGGAGGTTCCTTCACAGTTTTAAATTGAAGAAACTCTAAACGTTCCTTAAGGATCTTACTCTTTTACAGTGTACAGGGCCAATGTTCTAATGCACTTGCAGATGCTAATGCATGTGACTGACAGTTTCCCGAGTTGTGGGGCACAGTGTTATATGTTTAATGGGCACCCTTGTGTAGGTGTATGCTCTGTGAGTAAACAGGAAGTAAAGCACAAATTAAGCTCAGCTCAGTTAACTCTACAAATCATTATTCATTTGTAAAACAGAGAGCTGGGAGCTGCAGTGCTATAGATTATTTAAAGATCCAGTCAAAGAGCTTTAAGTGTTACTTTACTTTGGTCTGTGAAAAGCAGCTTTAGTGTCTCTGTTAAAATCCATTGGATGTGCATGTTGACAGCAATTATTGTTTATTCTTCTTTTTTCAGCTACATTGCCCAAGCCTACCATTAAACAATCTTCACAAAAGCGGTCACAATCACGCAGCAGGTCATCATCCCCTTTGCAGTGTTCTGTGGTGTGTTCTGTAAAGAGTGGCAACAGGGTGACCCTCTCCTGGTATAATGGGAGCCATCAACTCTCCACCACCAGTGATCCTGATAACAGCACCCTCTCTGTAACCCTAAATACTGAACACTGTGATAGAAACATCTACAGCTGTGTGGCCGTCAATCCTGTCAGCAACCAGACAGTCCAGCTCAGTGCAGTCAGTTACTGTTCTTGCACAGGTATGAAGATCATTGACTCAAACTTATCAATAATAATATTGTTAAAGCAGTACCGTTTTTTGCCAAATCACATGTAATTTTTTATGCCAGTTACCTTCCTTTCCAGTCACTGCTTAATTAGTGTTTTATGTTTAATATTTCCACTCTTATTTATGTATTTATTTATATTGATTTATTTGGGGTTTTTTGCATTAAGTATCATTATTTTTTTTGCTTTATGTGTTAATTAAATTTCAGTAAATTAGATTTTTACTCCTCAGTTTAACTATTATAAGTTGTTTTATTTCATACTTGTTTTATAATATATAAATGTCTCCTTTTCCTAATCCATATTTTATGTATGGGCTGGGCTCGGCTGTATTGTAAATGACCTGCAATGTACTCATATTTTAAATAATGGTTGTTTGGTTGATTGAATGATTGATTGATTGTTTGATAATACATTTTTGATTCTGTGTTTACAGTTAAAGACATTGCAGGACTGTGTTTTCCTTAACCCTTTGTTCCAATAGAGACTGATTGATTTTGTCCATTAACAGAAGAACAGCGGATTTATTGGTGGCTGATACCCGTACTGCTGCTGCTACTGCTACTGATTGTTGCTCCGATTGTTGCGTTTCTGCTCTACAGAAGGTTTGCAAAAAAAACACCAACAAACCAAGGTACGTTTACTGAAGCTTTCCATTTGAATGTTTTCTAAGTGTTTCACTGCTGTAGAAAATAAATGAATCTAAAGCTTGATACTCCAGAGAAAAAGACCAAACCTGCCCACTGTCACAACTGCAAACCTTTATATTCAACAGTCCAGACCCCTGAAGAAGAAGTGCATTATGCAGTTACAATGTTTAGTGCACAAAGAGTGCAAAACATGGTAAGATAAACTGTGTGTTACTGTGTGCGCTGTCTATATGCGTGTGCCTCACTGCTGTGCTGTATTTATGTATTAGGAAACAATGCTGGCCTGCTTTTAGCTTGTTTTTTAAATAAATCTTGCCACTGATTATAGAGATATAGATTGTGTGTCTGCGTATTGTGCAAGCTGTGTGCATTTTCTGTTGCTTGTTTGACCATGTATTGAACAACGGCCACAGTTATAAAAGCAATTGTGTTATATTAACTGTGCCGCGCCCTGATATTTCCACAGAGGTGCAATTATTAATAATAATAATAGTAATAATTAATTTAATTATAGTTCATTCAAACTTTACAAAAAAACATTTAACAGAGCCTTTAGAAAACCTGGGTATGGCCTATTATTCCAGTCATGATGAATGAACCAATAGAAATGCTCCAGAATGGAATAATATATTTTACATTGATTTCCATTGAAAGTTTTTTTTTTCTGTGGACAAATTCCCTTCCACTATTATCCAAGTATAGTTGGGACATTGTGGAAAGCGCAAACATGTATGGGTTGCCAATGTCTTAGTAACTTTGTACATATTTTGTCTCTGTATTTTTTTGTTTTTACAGAAACATGATGGGCCTGATGATACAGTATACTCCAGTATTATCTACACACGAGGTTTGGGATCTAATTTCACAGCTTAGCCAAAAGGAAAACTCCTCAAGAACAAGAGGAAGAACATACAAACCTTACTGAAGTCGAGGCTTGAAATGAAAGCTGTAAACATTTTAGCCCAAACAGAACCAGTTGCTGTTGGATACTGGTCTTTATGTCTATTTTAAACGTAACAGGGAGAGTCTTCATATTCAGTTCAATGTATATTTATCTCTGTAGGTTTTCACACCTAGTGCCATCACAAAGCAGCTTTACAGGAATCAGTAAAATTACTGTATTTCTGTAATTATAAGAGATTAATAAAACATAAAAAGACCCCCGTGAGCAGCCAAAGGTGACAGTGGCAAGGAAAACCTCCCTCAGAGCTGGAGAAAGAAACCTCACAAGGGGGACCCATCAACATCTGGTCAGAACTATTTATAAATTATTGATAAAAGTCACTGAACCACCAAAAAATTCTTCTGCTCAGGTGTGCTGATATTATCATAATGTAATGTAACTAATGTAATTATAGTTACCAGTAAGTGGTAATAAGTAAGTTAACCAGTAAGTAAGAATAATGGGTATGACTTTACTTGGATGGTCCATTGTAGATGCCTCGTAGAAGATCACCTGTCATTCAACTAACATTCAACAAAATATGCATTAAATGCTGCTGATCTCTAAATTGAACGTAAACGGTAAGGTTAGGATTAGGGTTAGGATTAAGGGTTGATTCAAGATAAGATAGCATTTATATTCAGCTTGGAGCGAATTTGCATTTTTAGTTGAATGTTAGCTGAATGTCGGATGAACATCTACAAAGCATCTGTAAAGTGACACCATATAATGAAAGTAATGATTGTGGTTAATGGTGGTTGTAATAATAATAATAATAATAATAATAATAATAGCAGCATGTATGCTGTATAATAGTCAGTATGCTGATAGCAGTAGCGGTAGGGTGGGAAGTTAGTCTGATGCAGCTAGCAGGAGAGCTCAGCGGTCGGCCTTGTAGGTGGTCAGTTGATCTGATGCAAGTAGCAGGAGAGCCCTGTGGTCAGCTGGTCTGATGCGGGTAGCAGAAGAGCCCTGTGGTCAGCTGGTCTGATGCGGGTAGCAGGAGAACCCGGCGGTCAGTCTGGTAAGTGGTCAGCTGGTCAGTCTTCCATTGGGGTCAGGCCAGACACTAGATTGTCTAACACCAGATTTTGAAAAAAAATATGTAAATACTGAGTGTCCAATTTAGTCCACCAAATACAGACAGTAGGAACAGTTGTTTGAAAACCTGACATAAGAAACACAGCTTAATAAGAAATATATTAAGGGAACTATTCGACTCCAAATTTGAACATTCTTGGATCTACTTCCATTGATAAGTAGGACAGAAGATTTGGTTGAAGTATCCCTGGGCTCTTAGCTTATTTTAGCACAGAATGGTTCTTAGTAAGTCTTTTTATCCATACAGATTCCTTGCTCCACCTACAACAACGGAGCAAGTTCAGACATGCTGTTATTTGACTGACTGACTGCAGTGTTCCTTATGTTGTGCCTCAGTGTTTTTATACTGGTTTTATTAGGCATGTATATTAAAAATCTCAGATTCTAACCATGTGGAATTTGATTGTGAACCAGTAAATATTCAAGTCCAGCCTGTTTTTAATGAGTGAGAAATTTGGCCTTCTGTACATGGTTATCAAGGAGAGTAAATGCACATTTCAGTGAATTTAAGTGGACTCTCAAAGCATTGTAATGAGCCATGCTTTTAAAAAGAGATCTGTGAGTTTGAAGAATTGTCTAAAAGTCTTGAGAACCTTCACTTTCACAAGGGTTCTTTACCAATGTACCAAGTTCTTCTCCCTCCTACAAACATGGTTCTTTATGTAATTAAAAAGTACAGATAACAAAGAAGTTACAGATAACAGATAAGCTGATTCTGAGGAACGATATGTAAGCAGTCAGTGATTTCGGGAATGATTATGAGGTTTACACAATCCTTACTCAAGTCCAGATCTGAAATGGGAGCTGTGTACACCAAACAAAATTGCACAGATGTCAAGGAAAGCCTCTGTCACAGAACCAGCTGGTGTTGACTTAACATACCAGACTGTCATGTCCACTGTTCAGTGTCCAAATTAGTTTGTTCATCAGAACCATCCAGTTCCACCAAAATGGATTCTGATTGTGTAAACTGGCAAATGTACAAGATCAGTCTCTAAGGTTGACTGATTGACCAACAGCGCCTCCCTGTGTTGAGAAATTGTGTTGACTTTTAGACAGTGTTGTTTTGCATTTGTATGTAATTCATTTCGGTTTAAATATGACTGCAGTTGTGATGTTGGAACTAATGGATTTTGAATGTCTTTTTTTAAACTAAAATCATGAATAATAAACAAAGTGGGAACACTGGTTTAGGCTGAACTTTTTAATGGCTGTGTAATTAACTTGAATAATTATGGTCTCACTTTAGTCGGTTTGCAGGGTTTTTTTATATAGCTTTTTATGGGGTGTCCTAATTGTTTCACATGACAGTAGGTGGAACATGTTAGAGCAGCTTCCGCATGAATGCCAACTAAACACTGCCCAGAGCATCACCCTGCCTATACTGGCTTTTCTTCTTCTCAACGTGCATCTTTATACCATCTCTTCCTCTGGTGAGCATCCACGCAATGGAATATGGAAGAAATGTAAACATATACTTCAACATACCTACTACAGTTTACTACTCTGAAATATGCAATTTGTAACAATGGTACTGATATGCAATACATGGACAAAACCAAAAGCTTTGGGACACCTGCACATTCAATGTTTCTTCCGAAGATATTAAAAAAAGAGTTTATCCCGCTTTTGTTGGAGTAACTGTCTCTACTGTCCAGGGAAAAAGGATATTGGCACAGCATTGCTGTAGGGATTTGATTGCATTCAGCGACAAGAGCATTAGTGAGGTCAGGATGTTGGATGATCACCACCTGCCTTATCCCCAACTCCTCACTTCATCCCAATAATTGGATGGAGCACCATTCATCATTACAGAGAACTCAGTTCCACTGTTCCACAGCTCAATGCTGGGGGTGGCTATTAGGGTTCTGCCTCTCTGATTAATGCCCTGCTTGCACGAACCCTGTCTTGGCAGGTTGTGGTTGTGGATGGTGCTCTGGGGGATCATCAGAGATTTGGATTTTATATAACCCAACCCTGACTTATACTTCTCTACAACTTTGTCCCTGACTTGTTTGGAGATCTACTTGGTCTTTATAATGTTGTTTGGTTGGTGGTTCTTTTTGCTTAATGGTGTTGCCGCCTTTAGGGCCTTTTAGAAAAGATGTGTGTATATAAGACCATTTGCCACCTATATTGCACTTAAATGTGACTTCTGAAGATAATTGGTTGCACCAGAACGTTTTAGGGGCTTCATAACAAAGGGGGTGAATACATATGCATGTGCCAAATTATTATTTTTTTATTTCCACAATTTTTTAAATGTTTTTTTTTCTTCATTTTTTTCATTACACTTTTGTGCAGATGCATCACATTCAATTCAGATTAAAATAAAAATTAAAAACAGCATTTAACAAAATAGGTAAAATGGCTATTTAAAAATGGGTGAATACTTTTGCAAGACTGTATACCAGATGAATGAAATTTCACACATGGGTTTTAATGGTCAAACATATTTCCCTTCAGCAAACCAAGCCACATTTACTTACTCAGTGCAAACCCTTATACATTCTGACCTACATACAGCAGATCACACCAGGTACCACTCTGACCCTGCAGAGCCATGTATTTATATAATTTAAATAAACTTAAACATAATAATTATAATTATTGATTTTTATTATTATTGTTTTATTAGATAGAACTTCAAGTTTATGTCCTGCTAAGGGACCATTGGTAACCCCATATTCAAAATATATTTATGTACTTCAAACACAAACTGTACATTTAAATACACCGCATTTATTTATATTTTGTAAATATCAGACAAAAAAAACTTGGCAGTTGTTCACACTTTTTTTAGCAACAATATTGCAGAGGAATTTAAAGAAACTATAGAAATTAAGATTTATCCAAATAGTTCTGGACCTTTAATAGAGTGGCATTCATCCTGACTTACAACTTGTACAGGTGGTGACGGGCAGTGTGTCAGCAGATGGCACTGCTCTCATTTGTCTTCCTGTAGAGCTTAGCTCCACCCCAAACCCCAGTATTTAAATATTGCATTCAGAAGTGCTCTATTAGCTGGAATGTGTGTGTTGTATTTCAACTAGAGTAGTAAAGCCCTTCTTTTATACATTTCTTATTGTGGGTTTACTGGCAATTTTTGGGCTCTGTGATTCTAAACAGTTGTAAGTTTTAGGACACAACATGTTCTTTACAGTGTACAGTGTACAACTCTCCATAGATCACTCATAGGTAGATATGTGTAAGCAGCGGCACTGCCAGGGATTTATAGCCTCATGAAAAGAGATTACTCTGGTCCCCACAACTCTAACACCTCTAACAAAAATACTCAATTACTAAGTTTTTTTAGGGCCCCTGTGTGTAAGGATATGAAAACAGGTAAATGTTTAGAGACAGGGACACTGCCAAGAAAATATGGTCCCCATGAAAAGATATAAAACTGGATCCCACAACTCTTAACAACTCTGCCAGTTAATTAATGCATTGTTATGGCATTCACAGGCCTTTAGAATCATCCCAACTTTCCTTCCCCCATACGGCATCCCTGTGTTTGAGAATTTGTATAGAAGTAAATGCATGGAGACATCTATACATAAGGGCAAACCACAAGAACACTAATACACAGGACTGGGTGGGGGTTAAGTTCTCTGTATTTAATAGGAAAATGGTGTTGACTAGTTTATTTCAGCTGAAGAAGGAAGTTCTAATTCATAAAGACCTTCATGAAGTGTGAGGAGCAGTGTCATATCAGAAATCCTGTATGTACATGTTGTTAGGAAGACCACCTATACATTTCTTGACTGCACACATCACAGTTCAGTGAAGGAAGTGGTGGGGGACCCCTGGGTAAGGTGTGAAAAATAAGAAAGGAAGCAAAGACTTTTCTGTTCGCTTGAGGTTGTGGTTTAGTGAACGAGGCTCCAGGTAATCATGATCCTTTAGTGGAGAAGCTGGAAGTTAAACCGTGGAGCAGAAGACAGGAAGGTAAGCTTTCTCAACCAATCCCAAACTCTCATGTGTCTCTAACTTTAGAAAGGTTTACTCATGTTCACTCTGAAAGTCAGGGAATCAGTCCAGTCACAATCAAATATATTAAAAATATCAGTGTGGGAAAAAAAGAGGCTAAAAAGACAAAAGAGAGGCAAACTAAAAGTCTTCTGAAGACGCAGCGCTTCAGTCACTGTAAGACTAATGAGACCCCCAGTGCCTTTTCATGCACAGTCAAGATTCAGGTCAGTGTCTTAATGCCACTCCTACCAGAGGCTGTGGGTTGCTGTATCTGGGGCATAACATTTTAAAACAAACTCTGCTTTGGAGGCTTCACTTACCACCTTCATCATGCTGTTTTTCCCGTTTTCCCACATTATTTGTGCACAGAGAACTTTGGGTAGCCGAGGGCCGAGTATTCGAAGGCTCCTTCACTTTGGAACAGGCGTCTAGGATGTAGCTGCTGAGAAATGCAGCCTAGGCTTTGAAACACAGCTACTGGAACAGAGATGTCATGTCGCCCAAGTACTTTTGAAACAGATGGGTTTTCAGTTATTGTTTGAAGGTCGTTCCACCACTTTAGTGCCAGGACAGAAAAAAGCATGGATGCTTGTCTTTTGTGAATCTTAAAGGATGGCAGGTCAAGCCGAGCCTTACTTGAAGCTCAAAGGACTCAGATCAGCTTATAACCATTGCTATCATGTACGGAGGGGCTGGTCCACTTTTGGCTTTGTAGGCCAGCGTCAGGGTTTTAAATATGATGTTGGCAGCAGCTACAGGAAGCTAGTGAAGAGAACGCAGCAGAGGAGTCACAGGGCTGAACTCAAACATTTGCTTATCTTCAGTTTTTCTGATCGGAGGGAGCTGATAAAGGACAGTGTTATTATATTTCATCCAGTAACAGAAAAACTTTCATATGACACGAGACATCTGGTCTAGTAGCTCCTCCTGGTTGTCGGTGTTATTCTACCTAAGCGTCTTCTCCAATGAAAACCATGTACTGAAGCTTAGCAACAAAGGTGATATATGTATATGGAACTGATGTGTGTGTTTCATTTTTGTGTGTGTGAAAGAGAGAGAGTGAGAGGAAGGACAGTTTTTACAGATATTTTGAGTGTGAACACAATGACCAGCTGACTAGCTGCACACAGTGGTTGAGCTACTGCAGAGGGTTATGGTGGGTGTTTGCTTAAACAAAACCACAGCTAGAAAAAGACCAGCTCATCGAAACTCTGCAAAAGGCCACACACACAATGTTCCCATCTGCTTACAAAAGATCAGAAACCATGATTCCACTGGTAAAGAATGGATTTACTGAGTATTTGAGTTTCTTTCGGTGTGTAAACACCAAGTGTGGGACTTTGGTTGGAGAGAAAATGTTCAGATTTTGTTTAACAACCCTATTTACCACCCTGTTATTTTACCTCAGCCCAAAACACTATTTTTCCTTTTATGGAGGACTAGTGAAGAAAATGATGAGCTCTGATTTGATTGGCTGGTTCACTGTCACGGCTCACAGCTGCATAGCATAGCCTAGCCTAGGCAAGTCTAGCTTTTCACACTGATACAAAGCCTTAGGAATTATTTCTGAGGCTTTCTCCAGTCGACCCTTCTCCAATCAGATAGCTTTTAGACTTGCCTCATTTTCATACTCTCCTGTTCTTCACTACTGGGCTGCTGGGTGTATGTACATTTTGGGGTTGTAACTATAACAAGTCAAAACTGTTACATCACAGTTTGGGAGTTTCGCAATTGGCCTATTTTCCAGCTCAGATTTAGTTATGTAGGTTTTGCTTTAAAGGAGGAACAACAATGCAATGTAAATAGCTTTCCAGTCTAGTGTGCCTTTAATAAATAATGTTTTTGATGATCTTTATTTTCTTACATAAATGTTTAATATCTGTTTGATAGGGGAATAAAAATAGCGACATAAGGGAGCATTCGTGTGAAGTTTTTTTTTACCATTAGTATTTTACAGGGTCATCTTTAATATCCCTAAAATACATCATTCATATTTCATAGTATTGGTTTTTATCCTAAAACAGGACAGGAAAGCACAGTGTGAGGGAGGCCCAGGATGAGCACAGATGAAACCGAAAGTAGACAGAGTGGACGGGTTGGAGGGGTGGTCCTTATGGAAGGCAGAAGCTTTCCGTATTTGGAGGGAGTGCTTCAGCAGGGGAGGGGAAGAAATCTGATCCAGGATGCAGTTCCTCTGTGGGGGATGGAGAGCATGAAGTCAGGACTGTCTGCTCTCACGTACAACCCAAATAAGAAGGTTAGGAGACTACAGTGCTACACTGCTGTATTTCAGCCTGTTCTGACTCACTCTTTCATTCTGAACCAGCACTATAGAATAAATGGGATGGGTGTGGATACCCAAAAGCCATCTCTCCTTCAGTCTTTCAGACCTCCATACAATCACTCAGCCTCAGTTACTGACTCATCAGTGGGAATTTTGGGGAATTCTTAGGTTTCCTCTTTGATCTTGAATCACTGAAGGATCATCTGACCACTGCTCATGTGGTGGTGACTTAGGGGTGCTGGAGTAGGGGGGAGGCTTTAGAGCAAAGCTTTTCAGTGATGCGTATATTTCAGTGTTTACATTCATCAGCTAATAAACATACCAAAGAAATTCTGTGGTTTATTGCATATATGAGGGTGTTGTCCCATTTTGTGAGTCCTACAGGTTCTGTTTTAGGGTTTGTGAAATTATTGCTAATTGTGTAGATGTAGATGAGAGTGAAGAACTGAAGTGTGGGCCTACACACAGGGTTTAAGGGGTTAAAGTCCCCCAACATAACAGCCAGTCTAGTCTACAGTATCGTCTTTAGTACAGGATCTTCTTTGGTAACACAGGGGAATGTTCTTTAGTGTAAACGAGGTGTGGTTTCAAGTGCATGGGGATGTGGTTTTGTGCAATGGGGTGTGTTTTTTGCACATGGCATTTGGGATGTGAATCATGGAAAGTGGGTGTGGTTTATTAGACATGGGTTGTAGTTTAGTGCAAATTCGGGTGTGCACATGGGGTGTGGCTTAATACAAACATATAGCCGTGACTTAATGTAAATGGGGTGGGGTTAATTACACATGGTTTATTGCACATGGGGCGTGGTTTAGAACAAATGGGGTTGTGCTTTTGTGCAGCGGGTGTGGTTTAGAGCACATGGGGGTATGCCTTTGTACAGTGGGGCTTGGTTCAGAGCACATGGGGTATGCTTTTGTGCAGTGGGGTGTGGTTTACAGCACATGGGGGTATGCCTTTGTACAGTGGGGTTTGGTTCAGAGCACATGGGGTATGCTTTTGTGCAGTGGGGTGTGGTTTACAGCACATGGGGGTATGCCTTTGTACAGTGGGGTTTGGTTCAGAGCACATGGGGTATGCTTTTGTACAGTGGGGTGTGGTGTAGAGCACATGAAAGCATTTTCCTGGTGTTTTTCTCTGGTTCTGCTTTTTTTATTTATTTGGGGCTTCTCTTTTGCTGTGGAGATCCTTGAAACTTCTAACAGCCGCCAAACCAGAGAAATAGAGAACTTTTCTTTCAGGAGGAAACAGTTAGAATGAGGAAGTAGACAATAGAGCAGCTGAAAAAGAATGAATAAACTTTAAGTAACTGAGGACTAACCTGCAAATAAAGCAAAGAATAGCAGATTAATATGAACCTGATTTTATAACCTTAATAACCCCCAACCCCCCCACCCCCCCCAAAAAAAAAAAAAAGAAAAAGACTAGATGGGGATCTATAGTATGATGAGTAATGCATGTTTCAGTTCTAAGAGATTAGAAACTAGTTTAATTTTCAGGAACATTTTTAGGGATTTTTCATGAGCTTCAGGCAGCTGTGGCTCCTGTTTACTTTTGATGATAGAAATGATGTATTTCTCCAGCTGACTCACCTGTTAGTTTCACACAACACACTGCTCAACACACCCTGTGGAAAGAACAACAGATGCTGAATAAGTGATGATGGGGGAAGAGTCAAACCACACATTAGCTTAATGTTCTAGATCTCAGTCCAGCAGCTCTGTAAGTTCACCAATGCAGTTGAAACATGCATTGATAAGCTAGCATAGACTCCTTCTATGGTAAATAGAAGGAGTATTTCACACACTTAACCTTAGGTTTATTATTTAGTTATCAGTTCTATTATAAAGTATTAGGTAAATATTTAGCTTAGAACATTTTGTGGAGTCCCACAGGGTTCTGTTTTAGGGCTTAGGGTTGGTGAAATTGCGGCAGTAGATATGAGAGTGAAGAACTGAAGTGTAAAGACCCCCAACACAACAACCAGTCTAGTCTACAGGATCTTCTTATATTATTAGTTTTAAGGTTTTAGTAAGTTTCGAGTTCCTCTAGTTCAGCAACAGCTGTCTCTCTAGTCACACAGCAGCACCACCAGAGGCTTTATATTTGAATGGTAAATTTAAATTGTGCACTATTATCAGTGTCAGACAGCAGCAGATTATGGTTCAGGCTTTCTTCTGAAACAACTTGGGGGATGTTTTGCTTAATCAAAGCTAGAAAGTTGTACAACGAGGCCTTTAACCCACAGCATGAGGTGGTAAAGCAGAGCAGTTTGCTATAAGTGGTGTTTAGGTTAGGTTGGTGCACTCTGGTCACCCTTGCAGTCTGCAGCCCCCTGTCTCACGCATTGAGCGGAAGTGGTGGTGGGTTTCAGCTTAAACGTGGTCTCAGTGTGCCATATCTATTTCAACATCAGGTCAGTCCTGTTCTAGAGAGAAAATACACTTCAATACATCTTACCCCAAACTAATCTCTGTGTTCAATCAAAGCAAATGTTTTATAAGTGTTAGGTGTGTGTGTGTGTGTGTGGGCGGAGGGGGGTGGGGGGGGTTAACAGTACTGCCTGAGGGACTCAGACCACTGTAAAATGGCTGTATATATTTATGGCATTTCTCTGACCCTGTTATCCAGGGTCACTTCAATTGAATCCTGTTGCTCAGGCAGATGAATGTAGGGTTATGAGTCTTGCTCAAAGCTCTCTTATTGGTGTAGAGTCTCAAACCCTAATCTACCACAGGGAAAGTGATGTTGTTACCCACAACACTAACCATATATTTACAGTAATATGTTATAATTACAATACTGTACAATGTTGTGCTAAAATTACAATAAAAAACTAATAATAACAATATAATGAAAAAAAAATAAAAGCATACATTTATTTTTTATAATAATCACAACAAGTTATTGTTGGTATTATTATTATTGAAACGTGTGCCCAATAATTCACAATTTACATGCTAACAGTATTGTGGATTTAAGTGTGGAGAGAATGAAAGAATCACTATGCCTTTAAGCCAAATAGACATCTTTTATCACTAAAAAAAGGGCATCCAAGTTGTTTGTAGGACAGTAGACCATGATAAAGCGCCAGCCTACACACAGTACATCGTGGACATGTCTAGTCTTGCCCATTATGGCCAAAATCTAAATAAACCCAAATGTTTATGCACCACTGAAAGAAAAATCAACCCAACTGATTCCAACAGTGCTTTTATATACAGGTTATTGGTTAGAATGGCACCTGAAAATACAGGTAGGTAAATGTAGGGTTCTGAGTCCCGCCCAAGCACTCGTATTGGTGTAGAGTGGTGGGCTTACCCAAGAAATTTAAACCCTAGTCTATCACAGGGAAAGTGATGTTACCCACTACATAACACCAACCATATATTTACAGTAATTTATAATAAGTTATAATTACAATACTGTACATTAATAGTACAATAATAGTAATAACTATATAATAAAAAAGAATAATTCTAATAGAAACAAGTTATTTTTGTTATTATTATTATTATTATTATTATTGTTGAAACTTATTCCCTATAATTAACAATTCAGATGCTAACAGTGTTGTGGATTTAAGTGTCAATAATTACTTACTACACAGACAGCTAAATATACAGGTATCCTGTTGATCATTAGTGGAAACTCTTTAAAAGAGCTACTCGTCCTTGTTTCTCAGGTTGTTTGTAGAAAATTAGCGCAAGTCTACACGCAGTGCATCATGGGCATGTCTAGCCCTGCCCATCGCGTGTAAAAACCCTAAATACACTCAGTTGTTTCTGCGACGCTGAAAGGAAAAGTAACTATGGAGTCTGAGAGATTTCTGGTGCTGGTTATTGGTTAGAATGGGACCTGAAAATGTTCCCAGAAGCCAGGATTACTCGAGCTCGGCTCCTCCTGCTTGGCTGTAAGTCTGCTTTCCTGGAACTACAGAGAGTAAATGTGGAGCTGTGGAGGAGCTGTGGAGCAGTCAGTCCAGGTTCAGCAGAGATGATCTTTCTGGGTTTCTTCTGAATTTACTCTCTAATGTCTTCACTGTAAATACAGGGGTGCTGTTGTGCAGTAGAGGTGGACAGAAAGTGTGTGTGTGTGTGTGTGTGTGTGTGTGTGTGTGTGTG
Source organism: Salminus brasiliensis (assembly GCF_030463535.1). Taxonomy (NCBI): domain Eukaryota; kingdom Metazoa; phylum Chordata; class Actinopteri; order Characiformes; family Bryconidae; genus Salminus; species Salminus brasiliensis. Next base: position 23,103,425 of record NC_132901.1, on the reverse strand, counting down.
TGTGTTTGTTTGGTGGATCTACATGTGAAGAGCTCGTCTACTGTATTAGCAGAATTTACACTCTTAACAATGAAGGTCCTTCAGCAATGTGATGTAAAGGTTCTCCAGACTCATAGATCTCTGTTGCAGACATGGTTCTTTATGGAACCAGAAGTGGTTCTTCTATGGAATCACTCAGAGAACCATTTGAAGCAGCTCTATTTTTAGAGTGTAGGATACTCTGTACTCTGTAGTGGGTCAATAGACTTATAGATCCTACTTACACTGTTTCAGGTCTGCTGTTCACATCTGGAGAAGAGGCTGTTAGACTGCTGGAGCTGGAGGGAAACACTGTAACCATCCATACTGGATTAACTGGAGTTCAGAGTGATGCTCACATACTGTGGTTCTACAGATCTGAGAAAGCAGATATTAAGATAGTGAACAGTCTGGAATTTGAAGGAAAGACTAAAACAGACTATAACAGAGACAGATTCAGAGACAGACTGCAGCTGGACAGAAGCAGTGGATCTTTAACCATCAGAAACATCAGTAGAGAAGATTCTGGAGTTTATAAATTACAGATCATTACTGGAACATCATCTGACTGGAGTTTCAGAGTTAAAGTCTATGGTGAGTAAATATTACTCTGTTGTCTTTACAGTTACTGTAGGTCAACATCAGTAGATGCTTTAGTTTGAGAAGCTGCTACACATAATTTTACATTACAGAATATTTACATTTTGATGTTTAAATATGTGTGTTTTTAATTGCAGATATTATGAAAATCATACAGAAAGTATTTGTTCTATAAACATTAAATGTTAACCAGAACAGTAGAGAAACTATTAGGCTGAATAATGTGATCTAATGCAGCAACAACATGAACATGAGCATTAACTCATGAAAGGCAGATGAATCTGTAGTGTCAGCCGTTTTAATGAGATCCAGTTCAAACATGTTTAAAGATGCTGTTTATTGAAGCAGATCTCATGCAGGAATAGGGATGGACAAAATGACAGAAATATTATCATGATACTTGGTTTTGTTTGTATTTTCATAAAATATCAGATGTATCATGATTTCTGACATGCAGACAAAATGCACCAATGCACTTGAAGATTGTATTCAAAATGTACTGCATTAAATCCAGTGTATTAACATCAGCTGCAGCTCAAGTTCTGCCACAGAATGGCTGCTTCGCCAATCAAGAACTTTTCCGTTTTCTCCACCAGTTCTGTGACTTGTACATTGTTGGTGGTTAACAGTGTGTTGGTATTTTGTAGTGGTTGTAATTCTGTGTTGATATTTGGATTCTGTGTTTTAAAGCTCCAGCATCAAAACCAAGCATAAACATTCAACCTGGAAAGCGCTCAGGAGGTTCCTCACAGTCATGTTCTCTTCAATGTTCTGTGGAGAACGGGGAGGATGTGACTTTGTCCTGGTATGAAGAGAAAGAGAGAATCTCCAACATCAGTAGATCAGATTCCAGTGAACTTCTCCATCTTCCTCTGAATAGAACCTTCCCAAACAGCTACACTTACACCTGTGAGTCTGCTAATCCAGCCAGCCACCAAACAACCCAGCTCAACATTGCAGAGCTCTGTAATATTAACACAGGTTGGTGTTATAATCAATTAGTATTATTAGTGCTATAAATAATTATTATTTATTTGACCGACTAAGGGATTACTGTTCTGTATTTATCTTTCACAAATAACCACATAAGCAAATGTTAGTAGTTCCTCTGATACTCTACTGATGCTGATATTCTGAGCTGCTAATTAGAGCTCTAACATAGAAATTATCGAGTTTGAAGAATTAAACAAAAATTTATTGTTTGCATCATTATTTTTCTGTTTTAGTGCAACAAATAATAATATTACTATTATTTTATATATGTAGGTCAGAACGGGTCACTGACTGCTGTCCTGATCCCTGTTGGACTGCTTGTGATTGTGTTATTATTCGCAATATCAGTGTGGTGTTGGAGAAATAAGAGAAATCAACCAGGCAAGTAATACTTCTTCTGTTTCTGTAAAATCAGCTGCATTTATTATTTCTGTATGAATTTCAGCATTTCACACTTTTATTAATACACTGTTCTGTCTCTAGTTTCTGAAGACGGTGAAGTGAATTACGCTGAAGTGAAAACTGCCTCTCAGAAACCAAAGGAGGTCCAGGATTCAAAACCGGTAATTTTATAGACATTTAATAGCTAATTATTAGGATGAAGTTATTGTGCTGTGCTTATGTGCAGCTAAATGACCTGGAGAACATTCTCCTCTAGTCTGTTGCGCTGCAAACCTGAACATTAGCTTCTATAGCTAAATATAAAGAGGAGTGGACTGGGAGTGGTTCTATTTTTGCTGCTTCTAGATCTCAGCTTCTCGTAAAATGCAGTTGTACAGCTCTCCATGAGGGGACAGTCGCTGAAAGTGTGATTTGTAAAAATTAAAAAATGAATTTGTAAAAATACCTATTCTTACATAAAACTTTAGCAACTCTGATTTAACCCCTTAACACCCAAGGTGTATTACTCAGTAACTACATAGACTTGTGTACAAACGGGTGGGACTATTCTCTAGTGATAGACGTTTGCAGTAACACTTTTGTCCCACCGGGACATCTCCATCACGCACCAATATGATCATGTAAAAGTGGCCTGGCTTGTGTGGACATTTTATAACCGCATTTTAGGAAATACTGATTCTGATGGATCCAATGTACCTTTTAATGATGTAGTCACCAGCTCAAAACATCCATTTCAAACACAAGGCAGACGGTTTGTTTTAGTGAATCTTCAAAGCGTGACGAGGCAGATGCATGCAGCCGGTCTGACTGGTTTATATGACTTGTCAAGACCAGTAAATACAGGCAGACCTTCTGACACTAACACTATCATGTTTTTATCATTACTTAGTAATGGTTGGTGACATCTAGTTGACCACCCCTACCACAGAGGCACAGATAGATCTGACATAAGATTCAGACTTAGATCAGTGACATGCCCTTAGGGACATTTTCCAGGCTAAGCTCATATTGTCACATATCTGTGTGTGTATGTGTGTGTGCGGTAATACACAACACCACATGGTAAGTTGAGTACTGTTAGCTGTACAGGACTTACTTTTAGTGCCAGATGATAATTACGTGTGGAATTTCCTTTTTGCATCTTTACTTACTGCTCTGATAAAACTCTAAGCATGATTACCAGCTAGACCCACATTACTGAAACCACAGTCAACATCAAAGTCATGTCTGATTTAACAGTGTTGAGGGTTTACTGCAGTCTAATGCTGTGTTTTACAGGAGGACAATGGTGACTCAGTGGTATACTCATCTATCAGGAAGTAACTCTGGATTTCAGCATCAGGATATCCTTTTCTAGATCTCTGCACTGTTTCTTTCTCAGCTTGTGACTCCAGCTGATGTCTAATTTTCACCAGTGTTCAACCTTTTTAATGATTCCTCACTTTAAGCACTTCTCTGTTCAGGCTGTTCATTTTATATTAAAATAGAGTGAACTGGTATTTCACAGCTGTATAATAATGTTTCAGACTTTATTTTCATTGCTTTTATGCTACACAACTAACTGACGTACTATCATTATTTTTGAGTGGACGTTACAGTCTGTAGACTTGGGGACTCCAGCCTGAAATTGTCTATTCACTGTAATCAGGGTTTATTATTCACCACCTTCAACACCTAGAGTATTATTCACAACATTCAATATCATGAGTTCAGTGAAGCTTTTAAAAATAATTAAGTTAAAGAATTAAAGGATAATAAAAACAAACATTTTAAGGTAAATATAACCCAAAATGCAATCCTACACACATACAGTGGGGCCCAAACGTCTAAAACACTTTTTATTTAAACCTGGGAATAAACATGGGAAATATAAAAATAAAAATCTGAATTCATGTAAATATTTGACGGAATAAAATTTCACTCAGTGCTTTATTGATAATTACATTTGTAATGGAAATATTGTTTTAAATATTATAGAAGTGTCAAATTAAAACTTGACTAGTGAACATTTGGACCATGTACATATTTAGAAAGTTGGACCACTGTAAAATAACTGGATATTAAAATATGGGTGTGGATGAGGAACGGCCTAATTTCTATTTATTTCAAAGAGAGAGAACAAATAAACACTGCTAAAAAACTGTATTACTAATACTACTACTATACTACTGTACTAATACCACTAATAATAATCTCCTAAACAGATTGTAACCTGTATCCAGATTAACCAAAAACCTTTTTCATAGTTCTATTATTTTTAATGAACTGACCGTCCTACCTGTACTGACTCAGATATCATCAGAAGTGACACTTTAGTAGAATCTAGAAAGAAGAGAAAACAGTCATTTGCAGGGTTATATGGATAACATGAGAACACATGTTGTCTCCATTATAAGCTTTGCTCCAGCTTGCTTTTTCTGTCAGGTCATGGAATTTTTCCAGTGTAACCAAACTTTATATAAACTCTTAACTTCGTCCTTCAACAGTGATCAGACTGCTTTACTGATTATGTACACTAACAGTGTGAATATTAGCTTGTAAAGAGAGAAAACAACACAACAGAAACTGAAAGACTGAGTCCTGTTCAGTCTGCTGTTTGGCCTTCTCAAATTTTAGGGTGTGTCTGTAGACTGTGTAGAGCTCAACCACAGTAAACAACTACAGACTCTGAGTCACAGCTTCTACACAGAGGTGTTCTTCAGTACTGTAGAAATGGTCCAACAGATTCTCAGAAGCATTATCTGGTCCAGATCAGTGAAGAACAGATAAGATAAGTCATTCCAGACTCTTCCCTGTTGTTGCTGTGGGGGTGGTGGTGGTGGTGGCTGTTGACAGTAAATGAATGTTGGCATCTCTATACTTGTACATTTCTCTCACAACAGCGTCCCCTGCTGTTCATAAGTGTGTTACACAATAAGCTGTTTTGTTATTTTCAGAGCAATCAATATTGTATTCTAACAAAGTTCTACATTCACCCAGAGGTTGTGTTCAGCTTTCAGGTCACTTCAGCTTTTCAGTAACACAAGTGTACCTTTTCTAAGCTTTGTAAAATGTGTTACTTTTAACAGTGAAGGAGGTCAGAATTATTTGAACAGAATCTAGAAACTCTGCATTTCAGCAAGACCTTCCTCACATTTACTCTTATATGATGTTCTTTGTTTGTCACAGAACTGAATCTGTTAATAAAATCTACCTGAAAATATTCAGTTTCCCTCCTCTCTCACTGTCAGCTAATTATGGATGAACATGTTGTTAATCAAGATTTAAATGTATATAGGTTATATTGATACAGATCTATAAGTAGTAAACCACACACAGAAACCCTGCCAGTCATCTTAAAACCAGTTACATCAGGATCTCTGAAATCAGTAAAGGAGAAATGAGTTTTTACTCCAGATCAGGTCAGTTTTACTGCTTTTTTCTCCAGATCCCCAGAAATTCTGGAGTAATATCTGACCAACAGCTTCATCTAGTTTAATCAAATCCTCACTCTGTTTCTTTCATTTTACCAACAAAACAGAACAATAACTAAATACCCTAATTAATAATAATAATAATAATAATAATAATCAAGCAGTAATAACAGTAACATGATTCTTAATATGAAAGAAGATGAATGTTCACAGTTTGAGTAAATGATAAAAAGCTGCTCATTCTTTAAATTCAGAAAAAAGCTTTACCTGCTGAACTTCCTAGAACTCCACGAAGCTCCGTAAAACCACCAGATCTCACACCACCACCAACCCGTCAGACACGTCCATCAGACAGTGTCCTTCAGACAGTGTCCTTCAGACTAGGGTTATACAGTATATAATATAACTAGGTTTCTATTCAGCATTTCTGATTCTTCTGTTCTGAGACTGAACTCAGTTCAGTAGACGAGCTCTGCGCTCCAACCAGCGCCGCTCTCTCTCTCTCTCTCTCTCTCTCTCTCTCTCTCTGTCTGTCTATGAAATGGCGGAACTGCCTCCCAAACTTCTACGAAACAGCCTGGTCTCCTCCTTCATGGTGACGTAGAATAAGTCGGTCATTCTCAGTGTACTGAAGCGAGATGTCCTCTACTCTCCTCCGCTCAGCAGATTCAGAATGAAGCTTGTGTTTTACAGTGATCTGAAATACTGCAGTCAGGTAGAGCTCTGATCTACTGCAGACCCAGCTCAGAAACTCCTCAATCTGTACAGACTCTGATATTAGACACAGTAATACTGACTCTCATCACTCCTACCACACTTCACTGAGCTCCACATATCTCCATAAAAGTACCACCTCAGTCAGCTGTGAGTCCCACCTATCAGATGGATGTTTTCTGAGTGAATGAAGGAATTGTTGGTATTTCCAGTCCTTTAAACCAGCAGATCAGCAGTGATAAAACCTTCAGCTCAAACCAGTACAATCCTGTCTCACCAGTTCAGTCTTCATAATGGAGACCTCCACACACAGCCTTTGTTTCCTCTTCCATGGTGACAGAGGGTAACACTGAGAGTGAAATTTAAATAAACAAATTAAAATGCATTTCCTCTCTCGTACACTTCATCAGCTCACTCTGATAGAAAAGTACACGCCTAGTTACAGTTTTCTAAAACAATAGCAGAGATTTAGCAGTGGTCAAAATACCTGTAGTTACGCTGACCTACAGCAAACACATACTACAGTGGCTTACACTGATTATTACAGTCGGTTATGTGCTGTACACACCCCTTCTTCTTCATATCCATTACAGCATTGAAAAATAAAGGATTCAGCAGTGATTTATCAGTAAAGTAGAAGATTCAGCTTCACCTACCACTCTACTGAGTTTCTCCTCCAGTCAGGTCAGGTCAGAAGATAGAAGGAAGAAAGTGTCTCATGTGCTTCAGTTTTCATTCTAGTGATGTTTAGGCTGTTCTGGAATGGGTGTTGGAATGGCTGGTACTTTAGGAGCAGTCTGTCAAGATCTGCCTCATTCTTTAAGTTCTTCAGAAATCTGAACAAACCTGAACTTCACTATGGCTGCTATGATGCCTGTCGCACCTCTGTTTGCATTAGACACTCATAAATAGAGGCCAATACTGTTACCCACATTCACTGAGTACCTTACGTGTCGTACCTTATCTGTCATATATCATGCTGTGAAGATAGCAAACCCTCTATTATTATTTTAATTAAACATTTTATTTAGATGATTAATGTAAACAGTGTAATTATTGATTAGTGTCAGTATTATAAGAGTGATTCTGATTCAGATGATAGATTATAAAAAGTTGCACCTCTTTACATAATTCCAACCAAGTTAATGAAGAAAGGCCTGTTCTGTTTGTGGACACTGAATGTAATCAAACCCTCACCGCAATACTCCAAAATCGTGTAGAAAGCTTTCTTTCCTGGACAGCACATACATATAGTGTATATATTGTGAGTATATATACATTCCATTCAACATAAATTAACTCCATTAAACAGCTGTAATTTCCCAGATGTTACAAACTTATGCAAACATATGTTTAAGAGCTCATTCAGCCCCTCAGCCTCAGGTACATGTACTGTATCTGGGGTCTTAGACTGTAGCACAGGTACTTTAGCTGGAATTTACTTTATTCTGGAAAATCTGAAAAATATGCTTTGCAGTCTGGAAAGAGCTTCTGGGTCTTTTCTAATGTTTCGAGATGGTCTGTTCTCTACAGTACAGAAAATAATCAAAGGTGTTTTGGTTTTATTTCTGGTTCTTAAGATCTTTAAGATATATACTTTTCACTGGACAGCAACGGTATACTAATTCAAATGGACAGCTCCTGTAATATGCTTGCAGCTATTTCTACCAGGAGTAACATCTGTAACGTAACTTCCTTATTTGAACGCTAGCAGTAGATGAGAGTGAGTGTGGTTCAGTTCAGTGACTATGTGAGAGATCAAGACCCCACAGAGCACAGGGACTCTCAGCGTTTATAAGGAATGGATTCCAGCAGAAGATCTTTACTCTATTTTCTTATCTACATCACAGGTGAGTTATTTCCAGTATCCAGGGACAGATTCTCAAGATAATTACAATGAAATTTTAGAAGTGAAAACAGCTTCATGTAAAATAGAACAGACCTTAAAGGAACTATAGTACAGTGGGACCTCTTAGAACATCCAGTATCTATTAGAAACCTTTGCTAGAACTCTAGTTCGAATTTCCATGAATCCTCGTTGCGTAAAATAAAGTAAGAAGTAAGAAGTGTGAGCAACAGCAAACAGAATTGTTGGTGCTAATCTAATGGAAAACTAGTGAAATTGAACACGTTGAACCCCTGATGCTCTGTGACTTTGTTACACCCTAAGGAAACACTAATCTGTAACTACATACAAAGCAATGCAAACTGCCTGAGATGTTCTTAAATTATGACAGTGGGTAAAAGCCAGGAACTACCAGTGGTTCTGAGGAGTGTAAGTAGTTAAAGAACATAACAGAATGTAATAGAGAAAATCTAAATATACAAATTTAAGCAAAATGGAACTGAGGAGAAGGACAAGGACTATCATTGAAAGGTTTATTAAATGAAATGCAAATTCATCAAAATCCAACTAACATTAAGATTAAACGTTGAGAGATATTTATGGAACAGTGCGAATAGTCAGGCCTATGCTTATGTATGTGTGACTGACTATATGAATAGTTACAGCACACAGCTTTATTAATTATGCCATATAAATATGTCATATACATGTCTGAAGATGATCCTGACACAGTCAGCAACGCGTGACTATTCTGTACTAGTCTACATTGAGGCCAGAGATGGATTTTACAGCATTTATTTTTAATGAAAGTCCAACTAATAAATAAGTTAATAGTTAAAATATTTAAAATAAAAATAATATAAACTTGCCTGTTTCTGTGAACAGTGTGACTGTCATTCTGGGCAACACTGCCCATTTCCTGTGTGGGCTCTGTGGTCAGTAGGCCTTCAGAGTCACTGGCATGTTCAGGGTTTTGTTCATGTGTTAAAACATGTCCTGAAAAGCAGATTAAAGAAAAGTGGTTGTTACTTTTGTTTTGGGTGTAGTTTTTTTTTCTGTCCACTTTTAACAAAACACTGTGCAGATATTTAATAAAAGTGACAGTATTTGTCACTGTACTATGTGACGTGTCGTCTGTATTTGACCCTTCCGTGGCAGTGAACACACACACAAGTAAACTAGGGGCAGTGATCACACACACACCCAGAGCGGTGGATAGCCAACTCCAGCACTTGGGGATCAGAGAGGGTAAAAGACCTTCCTCAAGTGCCCAACAATGGCAACTTGCCAAGTCCGGGTATCAAACCCACAACCCTGTTATCCATAGCCCAGAACTCTAAGCCACCCCTGCCCGACTAGCTGATGAGGCCAATGTTACTGTTTTCATGGGTGTGAGTGTTATTGAGCATGTGTGCATGAAAAACACATTTGTCTGTAATGGTCTACATTTCCAGTATGTGGTGCTGTAGAGTAACAATCTACAGCATTTTTATTACCATCAATGTAATCTTATTTGCAAAGCATTGTATGGCCACAGCTCTCCTGAACCCACCTGCCCTTTCAGTTGGTCATCCTGATTTGTTGAAATGTGGATACGGTTGGACACCCAGAAGTGGTTAATAATGCAATTATATACACACACTATATGCCCAAATGTTTGTGGACACCCTTTGTAATGAATGTATTCAGCCAGTGACACAAAGGCACACAAATACACAGTGTGTCTAGTCCCTGTAGAGAAGTATTGCCAATAGAAAAGAGATAAATATGAACCTATGGGCATTGAGCTGGGGAGCAGTGGAATTGTGTTCTCTGGAATGATGAATGGTGCTCCATCCTATAATTCTGGGATGATGTAGGACGGTGATCATAAACACCCTGACCTCACTAATGCTCTTGTCGCTAAAAGCCTTCTTACCTGGAGTAGAGACAGTTACTCCAACAAAAGCAGGATTAACAGGAAATCCTTGATTACAGAAGAAACAATGAGTGAGCAGGTGTCCCAATACTTTTGTCAATTTACTGTACATTCACAATGCTTTACAGCAAGCTTCCTTGGCACTGTCTCCACATTTGTGTAATTGTTTGATACCAAAACCGAACACAGAAGTCTGAAGAGTAGACTATACCCTGTAAATATAGAAAGTGTATTTTATTGGGTAACTAACAATGTAATTAATTGTATACTTGTGTAATTACAAATGAAGTGTATAGTAAAATGACAATAAACTCCAAGGATTAATCCTAGGGTTTATTATAATGCGTAGCATTCAGAGAGAGGAACTAAAATGCAGGGTCGAGGAGGGGCCATACAGAGAGATAATAGATTAGCTGAAGTGAGAAGATGTCCAGAATCTGGTGAAGGTATTTTTGTCTTCACTCAGAACATGGCATCAAACTGGCTTTTTGAAGCTCTGGCCTTAACGATAACTTTAGAATTGATTAAACTGCTTTGTATTGTTTCAGGTCAGCTGTTCACAGCTGGAGAAGAAGCTGTTAGGCTGCAGGAGCTGGAAGGAAACACTGTAACCATCCATACTGGATTAACTGGAGTTCAGAGTGATGCTCACATACTGTGGTTCTACAGATCTGAGAAAGCAGATATAAAGATAGTGAACAGTCTGGAATTTGAGGGAAAGACTAAAACAGACTATAACAGAGATAGATTCAGAGACAGACTGCAGCTGGACAGAAGCAGTGGATCTTTAACCATCAGAAACATCAGCAGAGAAGATTCTGGAGTTTATAAATTACAGATCATTACTGGAACATCATCTGACTGGAGTTTCAGAGTTAAAGTTTATGGTGAGTAAATATTACTCTGTTGTTTTACAGTTGTTCTTTATCTTTAAGTTCAGGTGGACACACAGAGCTGGTCACAGCCAAAAGGTCAGCATCATCAGTTTACTCTGCAGCACACTGGCATTTTGGACAGCTGTAGTTTTTGGACAGTTGCCCCCACAACCCTCTTTGGAGGATTTAACACTTAAGACTGTATTCATGAGGGAGGACAAATAAACAAACATAGAGATAGACATGTGAAGGGGGGGGGGGGCTATTACAATTGATAATAGAAATTATGGAAAAAAATAAGCAAAGGACTTCATGAGAAGGAAAAACAGGTAATTCCTATTTTTATTTTTATTTTTATTCTATTCATAGCTCTGGTATCAAAACCTGTAATAAGAAATCCAACTACAAGGCCTTCAGGAGGTTCCTCACAGTCATGTTCTCTTCAATGTTCTGTGGAGAACGGGGAGGATGTGACTTTGTCCTGGTATGAAGAGAAAGAGAGAATCTCCAGCATCAGTAGATCAGATTCCAGTGAACGTCTTCATCTTCCTCTGAATAGAACCTTCCCAAACAGCTACACTTACACCTGTGAGTCTGCTAATCCAGTCAGCTACCAAATAACCCAGCTCAACATTGCAGAACTCTGTGATTTTAACTCAGGTAGGTCATCATCTGTAGTACTCTTTACATCTTGTTTGTTGGTGAATATTCTTGTCACATTCAGCTAGAGAAAGAACCATCTACTCAGGATATTGAAGCTTTACTGATGCACTTGATTTGCTGATGATTTACTGATATACCTTATTACCGGTACAGGTGGTAAAAATCCTCTCCAAGACTTGTTGGAGCAACAGTCCAGCTTCTCCTATTAGATTAATCCACCAACCTCTGTCATTCTCTAAAAGTATGTACCATAATTTATATCTTACACTCTTAAAAATGAAGATGCAACAAATGGTTCTCTGAGTGATACTATAGAAGAACCACGTTTGGTTCCATAAAGAACCATGTTTCCAGTACTAGTACTATGTGGGTGTGGAGAACGTTTTCAAGGTCTAAAGTGCCTTTACTTGATGATGTTTGTGGGAAAAACCTTTAAACATGGTTCTTAATGGAGCCAAAGGTGGTTCATCTATGGCAACGCTTAAAGAACCATTTGTAGCACCTTCATTTTTAAGAGTGTAGCTGCACACTGTAAGTCACAATCTGATTGTAGCAACTGGTTATCAGCCCCATCTACATGAAGAGGACTGCCATAGGAACACCGTCCACAAGCTGGAAATTTAAGAGAAAGGTTCTTTGGAGATAATGTTCTTTGGTTTCCTAAAAAAACTCAATTAGTCGTTCCTTAAAGAACCTTTACACAGCTTTACTTTCAGGAGTTTATCTTCTAAACGCTCCTCTTTCTCTCAGGCCGGTCCAGTGTCCACTGCTGTGGCTCAGTTGAGTTTGTGGTCCGGTTGGGGCTCTCCGCTATGTTGGTCCTGGCCATTCTTGGCATCCTGCTCTATCACTTCAGCTTCAGGACAGCTTCAAATGGAGGACTGGATAGAAAGAGTCACCACTAGCAAACTGCTGATGTTCTTCTTATTGCAGAACCCAGGACAAGGAGTCCATGTTTGATCATGCTTAGGTTCGAGTGGAATTGCAAACTGAATAACACGGCTTCATCCTCCTAGCACTGGTAGCTTCCTGCAATAGGGGGAGTCCTGGCCAGAACCGGCTCTACCTAACAACTTTTGGGCTGCTGAAGTGAGGGGGAAGAGCAGCTGATTGTTTGTCTGAGACTGAACCGCTGATCCACATCACACACATCTGAGTGTGAAGAACCTTCAAACTGGTGGTCAACCTTTACATCCAGTGAAGCTTCATTAAGCTTGAAACTTTCAAAGGTTCTCCACCCTCACACCTTTATTTTAAAGAGTGTTTGTGTTTTTATAAAGCTGTTTACTGCATAAAATGTACATTATAAGGATAAAAGTATTGGGATTCCCTTTCATTTACTGTTTCTTCCAAAATCAAGGCAATTAAAATGAGTTTGGATGATCAACACCCAACCTCGTTCCCCAGCTCATCCCTTCAAGTATTGGACTGTTCCCCAGGGGAGTATCCAACATCCAACATTTGGACATATATTGTATCTTGAGAGAGCACACTGTGTGATGTTATGCTGAGTACCATATTAAATAAAGCATTTTACATATAACAGTATACAGGTCCATGTATTTTCTGCCCTGCAGCGCTGTTATATTCTACAGTATACAGATATACAAGATTAAGAAGAAAATTGACCAGATTAAGAAGAAAATTTCACACATGAGTTTTAATGGTTACAAACACTGTAATACATTGAATACAATGACACATAAAAGCATTTGAAGCATTGATGCTTCTTATTAGTAAATTTTCTCTATTCTACCACCAAACCTTAAAGTGTGAGGGGCTCAGAAGCAGAGAAGTCAAGACAGTGGATAATGTGTACTTGTGAAACCAACCACAGATTTTCTAACCATTCAGCCTGAGACCTGTGACCTTTGCTTCTTATTTAGATTAACCGTCCATTATTGTAGGAAACCCAGGTCTCATATGTGCATACAACCTGGAGCCCATAAACATGTAGGTATATGGCAGCTGGAACCACAAAGCCCAGTCAGAGACAGCGTGCATTCAAACATATTTCCCTTCTGCAAACAAAGTCACATTTACTTCACTCAGTGCAGACCCTTATGCATTCTGACCTACATACAACAGACCACAACAGGTACCACACTGAACCTGCAGAGCCATGCATTTATAATTCTAATTATAAATATCATAATTATAATTATTGGTTTTACTTTTTATTACTATTGTATATGAGCTTTAAATGATCCTACTATTATCTTAAATTGTCCTGCTAAGGAACCTTTGGTAACCCCCTTATAAAATACAGTGGTGAAAAAAAGTTTTTAGTCACTCACCAATTGTGCAAAAAATGAGAGAGGCCTGCAATTGACATCATAGGTAGATCTCAACTATGAGAGACAAAATGAGAAAAATTCTGAAAATCACATTGTCTGATTTTTAAAGAATGTATTTGCAAATAATGGTGGAGTATTTGATATTTAGTCACCTACAAACAAGCAAGATTTCTGTCTGTCACAGACCTGTAACTTCTTCTTTAAGAGGCTTCGCTGTCCTTCACTCATTACCTGTATTAATGGCACCTGTTTGAACTCGTTAACAGTATAAAAGACACCTGCCCACAATCTCAAACAGTCACACTCCAAACTCCACTATGGTGAAGACCAAAGAACTATCGAAAGACACCAGAAACTGGAAGACCTACAAGACCACTGCTAATCTCCCTCGATCAGCGGCTCCAATCAAGATCTCAGCCCGTGGGGTCAAAATGATCACAAGAACGGTGAGCAAAAATCCCAGAACCACACGGGGGACCTAGTGAATGACCTGCAGAAAGCTGGGACCAACGTTACAAAGGCTACCGTCAGTAACAAACTACGCCGCCAGGGACTCGGATCTTGCAGTGCCAGACATGTTCCCCTGCTTAAGCCAGTACATATCCGGGCGCGTCTGAAGTTTACTAGAGAGCATTTGGACGCTCTGGAGGAGTATTGGGAGAATGTCTTATGGTCAGATGAAACCAAAGTAGAGCTGTTTGGTACAAACACAACTTGTTGTGTTTGGAGGAGAAAGAATGCTGAGTTGCATCCAAAGAACACCATACCAACTGTGAAGCATGGGGGTGGCAACATCATGCTTTGGGGCTGTTTCTCTGCAAAGGGACTTGGACGACTGGTCCGTGTACATGAAAGAATGAATGGGGCCATGTTTTGTGAGGTTTTGAGTGCAAACCTCCTTCCATCAGCAAGGGCATTGAATGTGAATTGAATGTGATTTTCTGATTTTTTTTTCTCATTTTGTCTCTCACAGTTGAGGTCTACCTATGATGTCAATTACAGGCCTCTCTCATCTTTAATTGGGAGAACTTGCACAATTGGTGACTGACTAAATACTTTTTTTCCCCACTGTATATTCCCCCACTGTATTTCTATCATTTTCAAATATACATACATTGCATTTCATTTCATAAACTGAAAAGTGGTTCAGTATATATTCCTAACATACAAAATCTATTTTAAAATATATTTATTAAAAAATGCACAGGAATATATTAAACACACAAATGTAGCACATCTTAAAGTTAAGGACTGGCAAATATACAAGTTTAATAGTTGTAAATACACAGCAAAGATGCAGCTGAATCATATGATAGATTTACATTTTATAAATATGAGACAAAAAACTCTTTTTACTCAGTAATACTCAGTATTTTTACTAAGTAAAACATAGTACCTTTTTTTACTAAGTAAAACTTTTACTAACTAAATCTCTATTTTCTATTTTCCCATTTTTGACATAATGTAAATATAGCAGGTGGTCTTTATTGTGTCACATTTTTCCAAAAATATTAAATGGAGCACCATCCACCATTCCAGAGAACACTGATCTTCCACTGCTCCGTTTTGTTGGCCCATCCAGGCATTTCTACCTTTACTTGGCTGGGATTATGTAGAGAGGTGCAATTTTTACAATCTAACCTTCAGCACTTAATCATCACATCTGTATCAGAATTACTAATTACACTGTTTACATGAATAATCTCTTGAAAGTGTTCAGTATAAGTATAATAATAGTGTTTGTTAAGTGTACAGCATGTTTGTACAGCAGTATGACAGATACATAAGGTACTCAGTGAATGTGGGTAACAGTATTGTCCTCTATTTATGAGTGTCTAATGCAAACAGAGGTGCGACAGGCATCATAGCAGCCATAGTGAAGTTCAGGTTTGTTCAGATTTCTGAAGAACTAAAAGAATGAGGCAGATCTTGACAGACTGCTCCTAAAAATACCTGCCATTCCAACACCCATTCCAGAACAGCCTAAACATCACTTGACTGAAAACTGAAGCACATGAGACACTTTCTTCCTTCTATCTTCTGACCTGACCTGACTGGAGGAGAAACTCAGTAGAGTGGTAGGTGAAGCTGAATCTTCTACTTTACTGATAAATCACTGCTGAATCCTTTATTTTTCAATGCTGTAATGGATATGAAGAAGAAGGGGTGTGTACAGCACATAACCGACTGTAATAATCAGTGTAAGCCACTGTAGTATGTGTTTGCTGTAGGTCAGCGTAACTACAGGTATTTTGACCACTGCTAAATCTCTGCTATTGTTTTAGAAAACTGTAACTAGGCGTGTACTTTTCTATCAGAGTGAGCTGATGAAGTGTACGAGAGAGGAAATGCATTTTAATTTGTTTATTTAAATTTCACTCTCAGTGTTACCCTCTGTCACCATGGAGGAGGAAACAAAGGCTGTGTGTGGATGTCTCCATTATGAAGACTGAACTGGTGAGACAGGATTGTACTGGTTTGAGCTGAAGGTTTTATCACTGCTGATCTGCTGGTTTAAAGTACTGGAAATACCAACAATTCCTTCATTCACTCAGAAAACATCCAGTCTGGACATCATCTGATAGGTGGGACTCACAGCAGACTGAGGTGGTACTTTTATGGAGATATGTGGAGCTCAGTGAAGTGTGGTAGGAGTGATGAGAGTCAGTATTACTGTGTCTAATATCAGAGTCTGTACAGATTGAGGAGTTTCTGAGCTGGGTCTGCAGTAGATCAGAGCTCTACCTGACTGCAGTATTTCAGATCACTGTAAAATACAAGCTTCATTCTGAACCTGCTGAACGGAGGAGAGTAGAGGACATCTCGCTTCAGTACACTGAGAATGACCGACTTATTCGACGTCACCATGAAGGAGGAGACCAGGCTGTTTCGTAGAAGTTTGGGAGGCAGTTCCGCCATTTCATAGACAGACAGAGAGAGAGAGAGAGAGAGAGAGAGAGCGGCGCTGGTTGGAGCGCAGAGCTCGTCTACTGAACTGAGTTCAGTCTCAGAACAGAAGAATCAGAAATGCTGAATAGAAACCTAGTTATATTATATACTGTATAACCCTAGTCTGGAGGACATTATCTGAAGGACACTGTCTGATGGACGTGTCTGACGGGTTGGTGGTGGTGTGAGATCTGGTGGTTTTACGGCGCTTCGTGGAGTTCTAGGAAGTTCAGCAGGTAAAGCTATTTTCTGAATTTAAAGAATGAGCAGCTTTTTATAATTTACTCAAACTGTGTACATTCATCTTCTTTCATATTAAGAATCATATTACTGTTATTACTGCTTTATTATTATTATTATTATTATTATTATTATTAATTAGGGTATTTAGTTATTGTTCTGTTTTGTTGGTAAAATGAAAGAAACAGAGTGAGGATTTGATTAAACTAGATGAAGCTGTTGGTCAGATATTACTCCAGAATTTCTGGGGATCTGGAGAAAAAAGCAGGAAAACTGACCTGATCTGGAGTAAAAACTAATTTCTCTTTTACTGATTTTAGAGATCTTAATGTAACTGGTTTTGAGGTGACTGGCAGGGTTTCTGTGTGTGGTTTACTACTTATAGTTATGTATAAATATAATCTATATTTGCCTCTATATGTTTAAATCTGCCTTGATATGTTCATCCATAATTAGCTGACAGTGAGAGAGGAGGGAAGCTGAATATTTCAGGTAGATTTTATTAACAGATTCAGTTCTGTGACAAACAAAGAACATCATATAAGAGTAAATGTGAGGAAGGTCTTGCTGAAATGCAGAGTTTCTAGATTCTGTTCAAATATATCTGACCTCCTTCACTGTTAAAAGTAACACATTTTACAAAGCTTAGAAAAGGTACACTTGTGTTACTGAAAAGCTGAAGTGACCTGAAACCTGAACACAACCTCTGGGTGAATGCAGGACTTTGTTAGAATACAATATTGATTGCTTTGAAAATAACAAAACAGCTTATTATGTAACACACTTATGAACAGCAGGGGACGCTGTTGTGAGAGAAATGTACAAGTATAGAGATGCCAACATTCATTTACTGTCAACAGCCACCACCACCACCACCCCCACAGCAACAACAGGGAAGAGTCTGGAATGACTTATCTTATCTGTTCTTCACTGATCTGGACCAGATAATGCTTCTGAGAATCTGTTGGACCATTTCTACAGTACTGAAGAACACCTCTGTGTAGAAGCTGTGACTCAGAGTCTGTAGTTGTTTACTGTGGTTGAGCTCTACACAGTCTACAGACACACCCTAAAATTTGAGAAGGCCAAACAGCAGACTGAACAGGACTCTGAGCTCAGTGGTTCTTCAGTAGCTCTGCTTTCAGTTTCTGTTGTGTTGTTTTCTCTCTTTACAAGCTAATATTCACACTGTTAGTGTACATAATCAGTAAAGCAGTGTGATAAAGGACGAAGTTAAGAGTTTCTATCAAGTCTACATCTCTGTTCAGTCCTTAGACTTATAACAAATCCCCAGACAAATTGGAGCAAAGCTTGCAGCGAAACCATTTAATGTCCTCATGTTATTCATGTAACCATGCAAATGACTGTTTTTATCTTCTCTCTAGATTCTACCGAAGTTTCACTCCTGATGATATCTGAGTCAGTACAGGTAGGACGGTAATTTCACCAAAAATCAGAGAACAGTTTACAGTCTGTTTAGAGGGAGATTATTAGTATGAGTATTATTAGTAGTATCACAGTAGTATAATAGTAGTAGTATTAGGACAACAAACTCTATAAACTAGAGCTTTAGCTTGATGCTCTATACACACACACGCTGCATTTTATGTAATTATATAATTTATATTTTGTTCTCTCTCTTTGAAATAAATATAGAAACCTTAGTCAATTCCTCATCCACACTAATATTTTAATCTCCAGTTGTTTCACAGTAGGCCTAGTTTAAGAACATCTACAACAGGGTCAAAATGTTCACCAATCAAAAAGTGTTTCAATTTTGCATTTCAACTTTGATACTATACTTTTATTAATGTTCATTTGTTAGTAATAATATATTCATTGTTTTCCTTAAATGCCATTGTGCACTCAAGCTGCACGTTAGTGTTCAAGTCTCTGATGAGCAGATCAGACCTAAACACAGGCTTCAATGTAAAGAATTGAAAAAAATATTAAAAATAGTGCAGAATTTTGAGTAATTATATTTTAATTGACTTTTTTTATTCTATGCTTTATCTTTGTTTATTCCCAAGTGTAAATGAAAAGAGTTCTCCGACTTTTGAACCCCACTGTATGTTTGTGTGTGTAGAGAACTGAATACATTTGTTTTTTTTTATACTGACTTTTAAGTTCAAATAAAGCCAAAAATAGTAGCTACCCTGAACTCATACTTAGATCTTAAAGGTGGTGAATAATAAACCCTGATTACAATGTTCAGACAAGTTCATGATCCACATGATCAAACATAAAGACATAGAATCTTACAGATATAAAATAAAAAGCTGAAATACTATTTTACAGCAATGAAATCTATACTGTATTTAATATAAAATGAACACACATTAATCCATGAACAGCAATGGATCATTTAAATGAAATCCAAAGATTCAATACTGAGGAAAATGACACCAATGCACCAGCACAAAACAAAAGGGATCTAGAAAAGGATATCCTGATGCTGAAATTCTGAGTTACGTCCTGACAGAGGAGTACACCACTGAGTCGCCATTGTCCTCCTGTAAAACACAGCATGAGACTTGCATGAGTGCAAAACTCAACACTCAACACATGACTTTGACGCTGACTGTAGTGTCACTAAAGCCGGTTCTAGGTGATGAGTATGCTTACAGTTTTATCAGAGCAGTAATTAAAGATGCAGAAGGGAATCCATGTAGTGTTGTAGCACAGGCACAGCTATGTGAGATTAAGATCACAGCATGGAAAAAAGCCCCTAAGAAAGGGTCAATGATCTTGGTCTGAATCTGTAGTCGAAACTAGTTGTATGTTCATGGTAAGGGTGGTCGAACTGCTGATGTCATTATCCAGGTCATAGTACACTTACATCATGAGCATGGATCATTTTTCTTACTAATAATGAGAATTAGAGAGTGTTCGGTGTTGAAGTGCAAATATGAGGAGAAGATCTAAAGATCTAAAGCTGTCTGTGCTCACATGTCTTGACAAGTCCGTTGAACCAGTCAGACCGGTTGCAGACGTCTTCCTCGTCAGGCCTTTAAAGGCATTTGATTCGCTAAAGCAAAACGTCTGGCTTTTGTTCAAAATGGCTGATCTTCCCCAAATAGAGAGACGAAATAGACAACAGATCTAAAAAGAATTTTGTTCTGATTTCAGATTTGTTTCTTAATAGCACAAAGTATATCAGAATCAGGATTAATGAACCCCTTAAACAGCCTCAATTTTGCAGTGGAATACATACAGCATATGTTCATACACACTCTTACAGCACAATAACACAGTTGAAAAGCTTCAATTATTAGGTGTGTATGTATATAAAATTACCGGTTTGGAATTCTGGACTTCCTCTGGTTTCTTGGCTGCAACTTCAGCGTAATTCACTTCAGCATCATCATCTTCAGAAACTAGAGACAGAAGATTGTCGTGTATTAGTGTATAAGTGTGTGTAAAGCTGTATCACACACAGAAACAATATATAATGAAATGCAGAAACAGAGGATGTGTGTCTTACCGGATTGCTTTCTCTTCTTTTTGTAGAACAAGAGTAATGATATTATTAACAGAGCAATCCCAGTCAATCCAACAGATATCAGCACAGCAACCGGTGGCTTTGTGGGTGTGCTTCTATTCTCATCTAAACATAATAATAATAATAACAATAATAATGTATTAGAATATTGAAGTCAAGAGAACAGAATATGTCTGTGTTAAAGCTCCAATCTGCAGACTGATTACACGAGTGAAGTTTGCTTAGTTGCTTATTAGTGAAAGACAAATACAGAATATTAATTTCTCAGTAAGCAAAACACAATATATTATGACCTACCTTTGTTGAGAGAACAGAGCTCTGTAATGTTGAGCTGGGTTGTTTGGTGGCTGACTGGATTAGCAGACTCACAGGTGTAAGTGTAGTTGTTCGGGAAGGTTCTATTCAGAGGAAGATGAAGACGTTCACTCGAATCTGATCTATTGATGCTGGAGATTCTCTCTCTCTCTTCATACCAGGATAAAGTCACATCCTCCCTGTTCTCCACAGAACACACAGGGGAACACGACTCTCTGTGATTTCCTGAGCGGCTTCCAGGTTTATTACTTATGTCTGGTTTTGATATTGGAGCTATAAAACACAAAACATTAAAGAAACATAGATCATTAGAGACAGCGAGTGTGGAAGTGGTCAAAACACACACAGAACAACCCTGTTAACCACTAACAGTACAAGAAGCAGTCTAGTCTAAAGTGAAAAGTGCTTAATTGGCAAAGCAGCTATAGGGAGAACTGGTGCTGCAGCTGATGCTTACAAAACAGATTTCAGTCTGGAGCTGGGCAACATGACCACATCTTCATATAGTTATAGTTATATAGATATAATCATTACATAAAAGACACTGACCAACTGCATGTTCCTTAAAAAGAGGAGAATTGCCCTTTACTGCAAATGCCGTAAATGGAATGTTGCAAATTAGGGCTGTGCGGTATTGGAAAAACTGATATTGCGATATTTTGTTGTTCTGGGATATATATTGTGGTATTAAATATGTCAGCATTTTGACCAGATTGCTCCAGAAGTCAATGATTCAAAATTTGCTGATATTAATAACGCCCTCTGAGTACTCAAGACATATACATATACAAGTTGTAGCATTATGTGTATGGTTTATTTATCTTATATGAAATTGCATGATCTGTGATGTGACTATTGTGCAAGCACACATTGCGTTGGCAATGCTGAAACAATACAGTGCAGCCCTACTGCAATCAAATTCAATCAATTTTGAAAACCTTTCAAATCCATTAAAACAGTTAGTACAGTTTACAAGCACTACTGGTGAAATTTGTTTCCAGATCAAGAAACAGGATGCATTTCATATATTGTGGAAAGGAATGACTAGTAAATGACTAATTAGTTGTAATTTAATATTTCTACCATGCTGTCCATCTTTATTTCTGCATGTCTGCAGAAATACTACTGTATCTACTGTAGCTGATCTTTAAACGTGTTTGAACTAGATCTCATTAAACATTGCTAACACTGCAGAGTAATCTGCCCCTGGTGAGCTCAGGTTTATGCTCATGTTTATGTTGATGGAGCATTATTTAGCTTAGTGTGCTCTGTGCTGTTCTGGTTAGATGTGCACAAACAGCTTGTTTAGGATATTAATGCTTTCTGCATGATTTTTATAATATTGACAATTAAAAAAACACAAATAATTAGAATAAACATCAAAATGCAAATCTTCTGCTTCATGTGTTACAGCTTCTCAAACTGAAGCATCAAATGATGTTGACCTACAGTAACTGTAAAGAAAACAGAGTAATATTTACTCACCATAGACTTTAACTCTAAAACTCCAGTCTGAGGTTTTTCCTTTAATGATCTGTAATTTATAAACTCCAGAATCTTCTCTGCTGATGTTTCTGATGGTTAAAGATCCACTGCTTCTGTCCAGCTGCAGTCTGTCTCTGAATCTGTCTCTGTTATAGTCTGTATTAATCTCTCCTCTAAAGACCAGACTGTTCACTATCTTTATATCTGCTTTCTCAGATCCATAGAACCACAGTATCTGAGTATCATTCTGAACTCCAGTTAATCCAGTATGGATGGTTACAGTGTTTCCCTCCAGCTCCTGCAGTCTAACAGCCTCTTCTCCAGCTGTGAACAGCAGACCTGAAACAGTGTAAGTAGGATCTATAAGTCTATTGACCCACTACAGAGTACAGAGTATCCTACACTCTAAAAATACAGGTGCTTTAAATGGTTCTCTGAGTGATTCCATAGAAGAACCACTTCTGGTTCCATAAAGAACCCAATAATGTTTAACAGAGATCTATGAGTTTGGAGAACCTTTACATCACATTGCTGAAGGACCTTCATTGTTAAGAGTGTAAGTTCTGCTAATTCAGTGGACGAGCTCTTCACATGTAGATCCACCAAACACACACACACACACTCTCTCTCTCTCTCACACACACACACACACACACACACACAAACACACACACTTTCTGTCCACCTCTACTGCACAACAGCACCCCTGTATTTACAGTGAAGACATTAGAGAGTAAATTCAGAAGAAACCCAGAAAGATCATCTCTGCTGAACCCGGACTGACTGCTCCACAGCTCCTCCACAGCTCCACATTTACTCTCTGTAGTTCCAGGAAAGCAGACTTACAGCCAAGCAGGAGGAGCAGAGCTCGAGTAATCCTGGCTTCTGGGAACATTTTCAGGTCCCATTCTAACCAATAACCAGCACCAGAAATCTCTCAGACTCCATAGTTACTTTTCCTTTCAGCGTCGCAGAAACAACTGAGTGTATTTAGGGTTTTTACACGCGATGGGCAGGGCTAGACATGCCCATGATGCACTGCGTGTAGACTGGCGCTAATTTTCTACAAACAACCTGAGAAACAAGGACGAGTAGCTCTTTTAAAGAGTTTCCACTAATGATCAACAGGATACCTGTATATTTAGCTGTCTGTGTAGTTAGTAATTATTGACACTTAAATCCACAACAATGTTAGCACCTGAACTGTTAATTATAGGGAATAAGTTTCAATAATAATAATAATAATAATAATACTAACAATAATAACTTGTTTATGTTAGAATTATACTTTTATTGTTTATTATATAGTTGTCACTATTGTTTTTATCTTTTATTATTAGCACAAAAATGTACAGTATTGTCATTATAACATATTACTGTAAATATACAGTTGGTGTTATGTAGTGGGTAACATCACTTTCCCTGTGATAGACTAGAGTTTGAGTTCCTGAGTAAGCCCACCACTCTGCATCTCAGTTGGTTGGTGTGGCGCAACAGATAACACCACTGAGCTAAAACACTATGTGGGAGACTGGGGTTCAATTCCCGGTCTGGGTGACTGTGCTGCACTACACCAATAAGAGTCCTTGGGCAAGACTCCTAACACTACACTGTCCCACCTCTGTAAGTCGCTCTGGATAAGGGCGTCTGCTAAATGCCATTAATGTAAATGTAATGTACACCAATACGAGTGCTTGGGCAAGACTCTACATTCACTTACCTGCATTTTCAGGTCCCATTCTAACTAATAACCTGTATATAAAAGCACTGTTGGACTCCATAGTTTCTTTTTTTCTTTCAGTGGTGCATAAACATCTGGGTTTATTTGGGTTTTGACCGTAATGGGCAAGACTAGACATATCCATGATGCACTGTGTGTAGGCTGGCGCTTTATCATGGTCTACTGTTCCACAAACAACTAAATACAATAACGAGTAACATTTATTTAAAAGGCCCTTTTTTAGTGACAAAAGATGTGACAATTGTTTTATATCATTATTTCATTATTATAATTTGTATTGTAATATTAGCACAAAATACAGTATTGTACAGTATTGTCATTATAACTTATTACTGTAAATATATGGTTGGTGTAGTGTAGTGGGTAACAGCATCACTTTCCCTGTGATATACTAGGGTTTAAGTTCCTGGGTAAGCCCACCACTCTACACCAATTAGAGAGCTTTGAGGAAGACTCATGACCCTACATTCATCTGCCTGAGTAACAGGATTCAATTGAAAGTGACCCTGGATAACAGGGTCAGAGAAATGCCATAAATATATACAGCCATTTTACAGTGGTCTGAGTCCCTCAAGCAGTACTGTAAAATGCCAACCCTGCAACCCCCCATCCACCCACCCACCCACACACAACACACACTTACACACACCTAACACTTTTAAACATTTCCTTTGATTGAACACAGAGATTAGTTTGAGGGAAGATGTATTGATGTGTATTTTCTCTCTAGAACAGGACTGACCTGATGTTGAAATAGATATGGCACACTGAGACCACGTTTAAGCTGAAACCCACCACCACTTCCGCTCAATGCGTGAGACAGGGGGCTGCAGACTGCAAGGGTGACCAGAGTGCACCAACCTAACCTAAACACCACTTATAGCAAACTGCTCTGCTTTACCACCTCATGCTGTGGGTTAAAGGCCTCGTTGTACAACTTTCTAGCTTTGATTAAGCAAAACATCCCCCAAGTTGTTTCAGAAGAAAGCCTGAATCATAATCTGCTGCTGTCTGACACTGATAATAGTGCACAATTCAAATGTACCATTCAAATATAAAGCCTCTGGTGGTGCTGCTGTGTGACTAGAGAGACAGCTGTTGCTGAACTAGAGGAACTCGAAACTAAGCAAAACTTTAAAACTAATAATATAAGAAGATCCTGTAGACTAGACTGGTTGTTGTGTTGGGGGTCTTTAACCCCTTAAACCCTGTGCATAGGTCCACACTTCAGTTCTTCACTCTCATATCTACATTACTGCCACAATTAGCAATGTCACCAACCCTAAGCACTAAAATGTTCTAAGCTAAATATTTACCTAATACTTTATAATAGAACTGAAAACTAAATAATAAACCTAAGGTTAAGTGTGTCTATTTACCATCATTAGCTTATCAATGCATGTTTCAACTGCATTAGTTAGATCTAGAACAGAAAGCTAATGTGTGGTTTGACTCTTCCCCCATCATCACTTATTCAGCATCTGTTGTTCTTTCCACAGGGTGTGTTGAGCAGTGTGTTGTGTGAAACTAACAGGTGAGTCAGCTGGAGAAAAACATCAGTTCTATCATGAAAAGTAAACAGGAGCCACAGCTGCCTGAAGCTCATGAAAAATCCCTAAAAATCTTCCTGAAAATGAAACTAGTTTATAATCTCTTAGAACTAAAGCACCCCTAACTCACCACCACATGAGCAGCGGTCAGATGATCCTTCAGTGATTCAAGATCAAAGAGGAAACCTAAAAATTCCCCAAAATTCCCACTGATGAGTCAGTAACTGAGGCTGAGTGATTGTATGGAGGTTTAAAAGACTGAAGGAGAGATGGCTTTTGGGTATCCAGACCCATCCCGTTTATTCTATAGTGCTGGTTCAGAATGAAAGAGTGAGTCAGAACAGGCTGAAATACAGCAGTGTAGCACTGTAGTCTCCTAACCTTCTTATTTGGGTTGTACGTGAGAGCAGACAGCCCTGACTTCATGCTCTCCATCCCCCACACAGGAACTGCATCCTGGATCAGATTTCTTCCCCTCCCCTGCTGAAGCACTCCCTCCAAATACGGAAAGCTTCTGCCTTCCATAAGGACCACCCCTCCAACCCATCCACTCTGTCTACTTTCGGTTTCATCTGTGCTTATCCTGGGCCTCCCTCACACACTGTGCTTTCCTGTCCTGTTTTAGGATAAAAACCAATACTATGAAATATGAATGATGTATTTCATGGATGTTAGAGATGATCCTGTGAAATACTAATGGTAAAAACACTCATTAGCTGCAGAGTTATTAAAAATTCACATGAATGCTCCCTCAATATCATTATATTCCCATTTCAAACAAATATTAAACAAGATAATCAAAACATCTCAATGGAGAAGGGTTGACTGAAGAAAGCCTCAGAATTAATTTCTTGTATGTAAATCCTTCAGTGTTAAAAGCTAAGCTAGCGTAGGCTATGCAGCTGTGAGCTGTGACAGTGATGTAAACCAGCCAATCAAATCAGAGCTGATATATTTTTTCACTAGTCCTCCGTAATAGGAAAACTAGTGTTCTGTGTTGAGGTAAAATAACAGGGTGATAAATAGGGTTGTTAAACACCATCTGAGCATTTTCTCCCCAACAAAAGTCACACACTTGGTGACATACTCAGTAAATCCATTCTTTACCAGTGGAATCATGGTTTCTGATCTTTTGTAAGCAGATGGGAACATTGTGTGTGTGTGGCCTTTTGCAGAGTTTCGATGAGCTGGTCTTTTTCTAGCTGTGGTTTTGTTTAAGCAAACACCCACCATAACCCTCTGCAGTAGCTCAACCACTGTGTGCAGCTAGTCAGCTGGTCATTCTACCAACAACCAGGAGGAGCTTCTAGACCAGATGTCTCGTGTCATATGACAGTTTTTCTGTTACTGGATGAAATATAATAACACTGTCCTTTATCAGCTCCCTCCGATCAGAAAAACTGAAGATAAGCAAATGTTTGAGTTCAGCCCTGTGACTCCTCTGCTGTGTTCTCTTCACTAGCTTCCTGTAGCTGCTGCCCACATCATATTCAAAACCCTGACGCTGGCCTACAAAGCCAAGAGTGGACCAGGTCCTCCGTACATGATAGCAATGGTTAAAGCTGATCTGAGTCCTTTGAGCTTCAAGTAAGGCTCGGCTTGACCTGCCATCCTATAAGATTCACAAAAGACAAGCGCCCAGGCTTTTTTCTGTCCTGACACCAAAGTGGTGGAACGACCTTCCCCTGGGTGTCTGAATGGCAGAGTTTTATTGTCAACCAAAACTGGACGTAGTTTAACAAACAACACTGGTGGGGTTAAATAGATGATTGGGATGGGATGGTAACAGACACTGCCAGCATCAGCAAACCATGCCTCCAGAAAGTCTACAATGAGAACAACCCTAACTGATCTTCTGAGATCTGCTGAATGTGTTCATACAGAAGCTGCAGTTTAAGTCCAGCATGATCAGTCATGTGACTAGCAGCAGGCCAATCACACCCAAAAGACCACCCATTAAGCTCCTGCTGTACATTAACCCCTGACATCTCAGTTACAGTAGCTGTGTTCCTAGAAGCCTGTTCCAAAGTGAAGGACCCTTCTTAAACGTTCAGAGTGATTTGAAGGATGCAACTGATGTATCCTTCTCGGCCATCGGTTACCCACAGTTCTCTGCACACATAGAATGTGGGAAAAAGAGGAAAAACAGCCCAATAAAAATGGTGGAAAGTGAAGCCCCTAGAGCAGAGTTTGTGTAAACTCTTGGTTGGTTTGTATCATTTTAATTCACTTCTGTGAAGAAATGAAAAAGCCCACAAGTTTCCTGCTGCAATTGTAAGAGGGGGGAGCTTTCTAGTTTCTAGTCACCACACAGCCTGGTTAGGTTACTAAGGTGTTTTTTTTAATAGGACAGTGCTACTAAGTACCCGCCCTATCTTGGCTGCAGCCTAGGGGTCCTAGACCTACCCATGTTGGCTCTATATCAAGTCCTATAAATAAATAGAAACAAATAAAAATGCTAAATATGACTTTTGAAAATGATTTTTTTGTGGAAAAAGTCTTTGTGACATTTTTTTTTCAGAACAGATTTTAAAACTGAATTTCTGATGTGAAAAATTTCACATCAAAAATAAAAAGTCTTTAATGTGAAAAACACAGATTTATTTCCAAAAGTATCTTCACACCAGTGATGTTTACTCATTTATTGAACGTGGGAAGATGCAACTCATAAACCACACTGTACAGAACAAAGAAAACCACTGTACAGATCAATATTGTGCCCCAGATACAGCAACCCACAGCTTTTGGTAGGAGTGGCATTAAGACACTGACCTGAATCTTGACTGTGCAACCTTCCTGTCTTCTGCTCCACGGTTTAACTTCTAGCCTCTCTACTAAAAGATCACGATAACCTGAAGCCTTGTTCACTAAACCACAACCTCAAGCAAACAGAAACATCTTTGCTTCCTTTCACAATTTTTTACTTATTTTTCACACCTTACCCAGGGGTCCCCCACCACTTCCTCCACTGAACTGTGATGTGTGCAGTCAGTGAATGAAGCGTTTACTTGTACACATATCCACACACCCAGGGACATCATATTTTGGGGCTAGGTAGTTTCTAAAGGCCTGTGACCAACAGAGACCCTAAAGAATGTATTTATTGAGAACTTTTGGCAGAATTGTTACGTATTCTCACACACAGGGGCGCTGTATTTTGAGGGGCCAAAAGAAATGCATTAATTGGGCATTTTTGGCAGAGTTGTTAGAGTTGTGTCCAGTGTTATGTTTTGTCATGGGGCCCAAAATTCAATAAAAGGCCGCACACATTTACTTGTACTCATATTCTTACACTCAGGGGTGCCATTTGGTCGGAGAAGGGGGGGGGTTAGGACAATTTTAAAGGCCGGTGACTGACAGGGGCCCTAAAATGTAGTAATTGTTAGAGGTGTTAGAATTATGGGGACCAAAGTAATATATTTTCATAGGGCCCAAAATCCCTGGCAGTGCCCCTGCTCACACATACCTATCTATCAGCGATCTATGGCGAGTTGTACACTGTACACTATTCACATTTGTTAATTAAAATTATACATAATTATACATGATAATTAAAACTTACAACTATTCCGAATCACACAGACCAACAATTGTCAGTAAACCCACAATAAGATGTTTATAAAACAAGGGCTCTAGTTGAAATACAACACTAAAAAAAGCTCTTCTGAATGCAGTATTTAAATTGAGGGGTTAGGGGTGGAGCTAAGCTCTACAGGTAAACAGATCTCCAGGAGTAGTCCTCTAAAAACTATGCAAATGGGAGCAGTGCCATCTGCTGACACACTGCCAGTTACCACCTGTATGAGTTGGAAGTCAGAATGGACAGCACTACATCAAATGCCCTCCAGCAAAAAAAAAAAACAGATCTGCATGAACCTTGGCAAGCTGCTAGACCTGTTGTGTTGCACAAGCTCTGCCAACCTCCACTAAAAGCAAGCTTCAACACAGCCTACAAGCAAAGCTCCACACAGCCGGCCATGCCTGTTCATATTGGGACCCTTTCTAATGAATGCATTCAGCTACTTAACCAATGCTGACACTGTTTGTCTAGTCCTTGTAGAGATGTACTGCCAAAAGAATAAGACTCTCTGGGGCAGATGAACATGAACCTATTGGCACCATGCTGCCTAATGCCAGGCCTACTCCAACCCTCATATTCACTGCTACTGAGTATGGAGCAAAAAAAAAAAAAAAAAAAAAAAACACACTCACAGAATAAAATTGTACAAAATATCAGTTTATATAAAAAATATATGTAAATATGTCATGCATGTATTTTTAAAACATGTATTTGGTGTGTATGAAATTGGTCAATTAATGTGTTTTATTAAAAAGGAAAATAAAATAAAATAAAATAAAATGTACCTGTTGTGGTCTGTTGTATGTAGGTCAGAATGTATAAGGGTCTGCACTGAGGTTTGCACTGGCTTGGTTTGGATGCAGGCTGTCTCTGACTAGGTAACCATTAAAACTCATGTGTGAAATGGCCTTTATCTGGTATATATCTGTTCTATGAGAGTGATTAGGAGCAAATCTGATTAAATGTATTAATGTATCAAACTGTGTAAAAAGTTTTCACTTAATCAGTTCATGATATCATACTGAATTTGCACTTCAGATGGTAGATTTAGGGTAAAACTGGCTAAACAAAGCTTTGCTTAAAACTGTATTATGAGCTAGTAGTAGCAGTGAGGTGGAGCTTCATGTAGAGCTTTCCAGCTGAGGGTGTTAAAATTGGTTAATTTGTGGAGCTTCAGGTACTGAATAGAGGTCCCTGATCAGAATACTGAAGAATATGACTGCGCTGCAGGGCAGAAAATACATGGACCTCTATACTGTTATACTTGAATCACTTTTTTAATATGATACTCAGCATAACATCACACAGTGTGCTGTGTCGAGCTACACTGTATGTACAAAAGTTTGTGGACGCCCCTTCTCCCCTGCATTGAGCTGTGGAGCAGTGAACAGTGTTCTCTGGAATGATGGATGGTGCTCCATCCAATACTTTTGGAATGAGTTAGGGAGTTGGGGATGAGTTAGGGTGGTGAATCTAGTAGAAAGCCCTCTTCCCTGGACAGTAAAGACAGTTACTCCAACAAAAGCAGGGTGCACTCTTGAAATTAAGGATATTAAAAAAAGTAAGGAATAAAATGGTGTCCCAATACTTTTGTCCATATAGTGTATATTTTTGGCAGTAAACAGTTTGACTGGAAAACCTTACAGTTTTAAAAAAACACAAACACTCTTTAAAATGAAGGTGTGAGGGTGGAGAACCTTTTGAAGGCTTAATGAAGCTTCACTGGATGTAAAGGTTGATCACCAGTTTGAAGGTTCTTCACACTCAGATGTGTGTGATGTGGATCAGCGGTTTAGTCTCAGACAATCAGCTGCTCTTCCCCCCTCACTTCAGTAATCCAAAAGCAGTTAGGGCTCCACCTGGTGGTACATCTTCACACTTGTTAGGTAGAGCCGGTTCTGTCCAGAACTCCCCCTATCCCTGGAAGCTACCAGTACTAGGAGGATGAAGCCGTGTTATTCTGTTTTTGATTCCACTCAAACCTAAACATGATCAAACACAGACTCCTTGTCCTGGGTTCTGCAAAAAGAAGAACATCAGCAGTTTGCTAGTGGTGACTCTTTCTATCCAGTCCTCCATCTGAAGCTGTTCTGGATGTGAAGTGATAGAGCAGGATGCCAACAATGGCCAGGACCACCACAGCGGAGAGCCCCAACCGGACCACAAACTCAACTGAGCCACAGCAGTGGACACTGGAACGGTCTGAGAGAGAGAGAGAGAGAGAGAGAGAGAGAGCGAGAGAGAGAGAGATAAGGCAAGTAAAGGCTCTTTAGACTTTTTAAAAGGTTCTCCACACTCACATTCAGCATCTCTATAACAAATAAGGTTCTTCATAGAACCAAATGTGGTTCTTCTATGGCCTTATCTACCCTGCTAAAAATAAACCCAGCATGGCCAGCTCAAGCTGATTTGACCTGCATTACCAGCAAAACCATGCTGGACAACCAGGATGACCAAGCATGACCAAAATCAAATGCAACATGACTATGTTGGACAAATGCTGGTTAACCAGCTAGCATACCAGCATAGGGTATGTATTGACCAGCATGACCAGCTTTTCAACCACCTTAACCATCAAGGACCAGCTTAGACGTTCTGGAAAAAAGCTACCTGCAAAGCTGGTCTTCAGCTGGATTTCTCAGCAGAGATCAGAGAAGCCAGACTGTTGGAACAAAATCTTGTAGAGGCCTTTTTTTATTACCTGTACCTGAATTTTCTGTACTGGAATTTGTGTAGTTGTGTAGTTTCTGTAACTTTGTGACCAGAATTTACTTATATTAGTTAAGTCAAATAACACATGACATCAAACTAAAAATTATGTAGACCTACCTGAGTTAAAATCACAGAGCTCTGTAATGTTGAGCTGGGTTGTTTGGTGGCTGACTGGATTAGCAGACTCACAGGTGTAAGTGTAGATGTTTAGGAAGGTTCTATTCAGAGGAAGATGAAGACGTCCACTGGAATCTGATCTACTGATGCTGGAGATTCTCTCTTTCTCTTCATACCAGGACAAAGTCACATCCTCCCCGTTCTCCATAAAACACACAGGAGAACACGAGTCTCTGTGATTTCCTGAGTGGCATCCAGTTTCTTATCTTATGACCGGCTTTAATACTGGAGCTTTAAAACACACAAAATTCAGACCTCAAAAACTACAGCTGTCCAAAATGCCAGTATGCTGCAGGGTAAACTGATGATGCAACTGATGATGCTGACCTTCTAGCTGTGACCAGCTCCGTGTGTCCACCTGAACTTAAAGATAAAGAATAACTGTAAAAACAACAGAGTAATATTTACTCACCATAGACTTTAACTCTGAAACTCCAGTCTGAGGTTTTTCCTTTAATGATCTGTAATTTATAAACTCCAGAATCTTCTCTGCTGATGTTTCTGATGGTTAAAGATCCACTGCTTCTGTCCAGCTGCAGTCTGTCTCTGAATCTGTCTCTGTTATAGTCTGTATTAATCTCTCCTCTAAAGACCAGACTGTTCACTATGTTTATTTCTGCTTTCTCAGATCCATAGAACCACAGTATGTGAGCATCAGTCTGAACTCCAGTTAATCCAGTATGGATGGTTACAGTGTTTCCCTCCAGCTCCTGCAGTCTAACAGCCTCTTCTCCAGCTGTGAACATCAGACCTGAAACAACACAAAGCAGTTTAATTAATTCTAATCTAAAGGCCAAAGCTCCAAAAAAAAAAACACTTGAAAACACTTGCTCTGAGCCTCACTATACATTTCTTTATTTGACTGCTGATGTATTAGTTTTCCTATTCATTTTCATATTCATTTTTCGAAGATCTGTAGTTCAGTTTTTCACTCTGAATACTACATTGATTTGTGACTTTCGTCCTGTAAAACAGTGTACATATACATACATATGCAGCCAGTTTTGCTGCAGGTTTTCATTTCAACAAATCAGGAACACAACCGACCGACTGATAAGCCAAGTGGGGTCAGGAGAGCTGTGTGGCTTGATTGAAACCTGCGGCCATATGATGCTTTGTTGCCAAGATCGGACTGGTAATAATAATACTGTAGAATGAAGAGGTTGAAAAAATACATCAATCCTGTTACTCTACAGCACCACCTACTGAAAAAGTAGACAATTTCAGTCGAATGTGTTTTATTCACACATGCTCAATAACACCAACACTCACACCCATAATAACAGTAATTTTATTGGATAAGGAAAAATCCTCCAACCCCCCCCACCCCCCAAATACCCCCAATTATTAATCTTTAAATTTCTTCACAGTGTTGAGCTGAATTATTAAAAGTGGATAGAAAAATAAAGCTACATCCAAAACAAAATAATAATAACCACTTTTCTTTAACCTGCTGTTCTGGACACCTTTACCCTTAACCTTAATTTATGAACAAAACACTGAACACACCAGTGACTCTGAAGGCCACAGAGCCCACACAGGAAATGGGCAGTGTTGCCCAGAATGAGAGTCACACACTGTTCTCATAAACAAGCACTACTTACACACACTACTTACAGCTAGTTATGAGATATAATGTCTACAGCTCTCTAACAGTACAGCAGTGATAGAGTTGGGACTTCACTGAGCTGCAAAAAAAAAAAAAAAAACTTTATATTTTGGACCATTTTTTGAACTAAAGCAATGAATGTGCCTTTCCCCAAAACTCAGTAAGTAGTCTTATACTAAACTTTGTTTAATTTTTTATCAAAATGATTAAACTTGTTGGATTTTAATCCAAAATAAATGCTGTAAAATCCATCTCTGGCCTCAATGGAGACTAGTCACTCATTGCTAATGGCGTCAGGATCATCTTCAGACACTTTATATGGCATAATTAATAAAGCTGTGTGCTGTAACTATTCACATAGTCAGGTACACATTCAGAAGCTTAGGCCTGACTACCCATTTCTGGCTTTTACTCACTGTTATAACTTTGGAACATCTCAGGCAGCTTGCATTGCTTTGTATGTAGTTACTGATAAGTTTACTTAGGGTATAACAAAGTCACAGGGCATAAGTTAAATGTATTTTACCAATTTCAGTTTTCCATTTAATCAACACCAAAATTGCTTTGCTGTTGCACACACTTCTTACTTTGGAGACTTGACTTTTTATTTTGCACCAAGAGAATTCAAAGAAAGAAGAACTAATCAGAATATTACTGCAATTACACTGAGAATCTGTCTCTGGATACAGGAAGTTAAGCTCACCTGTGATGTAGATGAGAAAACAGAGTGAAGATCTTCTGCTGGAATCCATTCCTTATAAACACTGAGGAGTTTGGAGTGTCTGTGCTGAACTGTAGGGTCTTGATCTCTTACTCAAACTGAACTGAACAACACTCTCTCTCATCTGCCAGTGTTCAAAGAAGGAAGTAACTGAAGGGACGCTATGCAGACATTTGGGTACTCCTGGTCAAAATAGCTGTGATACAGCAAGAGATGAGCTCACGCAAGATTAATAATATTTGAAGTAATATTTTTTTTTCATTTCCATATTTTGCAGTTTTAAAAGAATAAAAACTGAAACGGAAAGGGCCAAATAAAAGTTTTAGCACCGAACATGATCAGTTCTTTTGTCAGTAACACTAAAAAAAAAACAGTATGACAGCTTTTAAACACAAATAAGAGGCGTTCAGTTCTTGTTTGGGAGATTTTCACCCTTTCCTTGTTGTAAAAGCTTTCTAGTTCTGAGAGATTCGTGGGGCGTCTTGTTGCACTGCTTTTTTGAGGTCTATCCATAGATTTTTCCACTGGTCTTCTATGGCATCCCTCAAAAACCCATTTAAAGCACCTTCATTTTTAAGAGTGTAGGCTCTCCTCCACAGTGGGGAGACATTGCAACACTTTGTCTGTATTTTATCAGTAGCTATGATTATGATGATCCAAGCAGCTAAATAAAGCACTAAAGTATTTTTCTTTCCTTAACCGTTTGTAGTGACATCATTTTTAAAAGAAGTCGCCATAAAGACTAATTGATGTCCCTGAAACACTAAACTAAAAGAGCTGTACTGTTGTACTGGATGCTTACTTACATTAGCAATGAAAAAGCGAGTCTTCCAGCTCTGTTGTTTATTGTTGAACAGTACATATCCCTGAAGAGGGTGTAGATCTTGTTGATTCAAACAAAGTACAAACTATGGTAAGATAAACTGTGTTTTCACCATGTGGCGTGAATTTCAGCAGTAATCCATAAAGCCATGGTATTGCCAGTGTGAAGTCATGTTGTGTACTGAACTTTCTTTTTTAGTACACAGACTGTGTGTTTAGAGTTCCTATGGAAAATGCTATACACATATAATTTTAGTGTTCTGAATGTATGGGAGGAATTTACACTGGGCATAAGTACTGTGTAAGTTCCATACACACACATTGTCTCATACAAAACCACATACTGTTACAGGACATAACTGAGGGGGTGGACCCAAAAGCAGAGCTCCTAGTTTATTTTTTTATTTTAAACAGGGATTTAAATAAACAGAGAACTGGATATCTAGAATGGAACCATCTGCCTCTCTACAAAGGTGCAGCACTGAGCCACTGTTTGGAAGAGCTTGTATGCAGAGCCCAGCAGGCTTGTCTGGTCAGCAGTAATTAGTGTTGCGGCTTCTGGGAAATGGAATTTGGAATGGGACTGGTGGTGTGGACTGAACCCTTAGACATACGGCCCATACGTAAGTAAAAATACATAGTACACATAAAAGTATATAATATTTTTCAAGCACATTAAAGAAGCTGACCATTTGAACCAGTATATCGTCACTGTCCAATGAAAAGCATGTATCTCCAAAATTGTGAATTTATAGTAGCAAAATGGCAAAATGTATTTGAATGGAAAACAATGTATAATAAGAGTTTATTCCAAAACATTTTGAGCATTTCTATTGGTTTCTCGTCCAGAATTATCTAAACAGAGTACGCAGAGTTCAAACCATGAAGAAAAGTAAAAATGGGCAAACATGGAAATATATGTTTTTTTTATTGGACAGCAGCGATCGCACACACAAATCTGCTTCCTGACTGAACATTCACCTTAACTAATTTAAGAAAATATAAAAATGTAGATATTCTGCACTTTTAAAATGCATTGGTTATAGTTTTGATAACAGTGATGTTAAAAAAAAAAAAAAACTTTTATATTTTGGACCATTTTTGAAAACTAAAGCGATGAATGTGCCTTTCCCCAAAACTCAGTAAGTAGTCTTATACTGAACTTTGTTTAATTTCTTATCAAAATGATTAAACTTGTTGGATTTGAATCCAAAATAAATGCTGTAAAATCCATCTCTGACCTCAATGGAGACTAGTACAGAATAGTCACTAATTGCTGACTGTGTCAGGATTGTCTTCAGAAGCTTTATATGGCATAATTCTTTATATGGCACAAATCTGCTTCCTGACTGAACATTCCCCTTCACTAATTTAAGAAAATATTAAAAATTGTATGGTGGTGGTAACCCTGAAGTGTTTAAGTGTGTTTTTGACAGGAGAATATTTGCGTAGAAGACACTTTCAGGTGTCATCACATCATATGATTCAGTATGGTTTAGGGTGTAAATGGTTTAAATGGTTTGATTCATGGTTCAGTTTCATAAAGCTCAGTTTTTTCATTACTGCTATACATTTGTACGTACATAATCTCATTCAGTACAATATTCAGTTCTCAATAATGAGGATCAGCCGTTATTCAGAAAAACAATAAAATGAGGATTCAAAAGAACGATGATTCACTGAGACAGCTTACCTGTTAAATCTTGTTACCTGTTAAGACTTGGAGAACTTAAGCATCAGAAATGAAACTGAATTAAGTTAAAACCAGCTACAGTACCGTGTTACAGTCCCAGTCCCCAGTTATGATATATGTATATAAGTCTGAACATATGTTTGCGTAAGTTTGCAATATCTGGGAAATTACAGCTGTTTAATGGAGTTTAATTTGTATGGAATGGAATATAATCACAATATATACACTGTATGGACAAAAGTATTGGGACACCTGCTTATTTATTGTTTCTTCTGAAATCAAGGCTATTAATAAAGAGTTTTTTTTGTTGAAGTAACTGTCTCTACTGTCCAGGGAAGAGGGCTCTGTACTAGATTTTGGAGGAGCATTGCTGTGAGGATTTGATTACATTTAGCAACAAGAGCATTAGGTACATCAGTATGTTGGGTAACCACCACCCCACCTCATCATCCCCAACTCCTTAACTCCTTAGCATTGTATGGAGCACCATCCATCATTCCAGAGAGCTCCACAGCTCAATGCTTGAGGGCATGCCTGGCATTAGGCATGATGCCAATAGGTTCATGCTTATCATGCTTATCACCACCAACCAGTAACATCCCCTTAGCCCAGTCATTTCTCTCAGTCCTCGCTCCACATATCAGAATGGGGTCTAGCCTTCCAACTCAAAGCAGAAACTGCCTGTAAATGTTTTCAGAGCCCCCCCTCCTCTTACAGACAGACTCCTCCCATATGAGCACATGCAGATGCAGGGTCTGAACTCACAAAACATAACAGTGTTGCAGAAAAGATTAAATGCAGTTCATGATCTGCTTCAGAAATTACCAGAATGGAATATATTCTGAATGGGAGTGTCTCTATATTCACAGTTGCTACATATCTTGTTTCAGGTCTGCTGTTCACAGTTGGAGAAGAGGCTGTTAGACTGCAGGCACTGGAGAGAAACACTGTAACCATCCATACTGGATTAACTGGAGTTCAGACTGATGCTCAGATACTGTGGTTCTATCATCATAATAATACAGATATAAAGATAGCGAACAGTCAGGTCTTTAGAGAAGAGACTATTAGAGACTATGACAGAGACAGATTCACAGACAGACTGCAGCTGGACAGAAGCAGTGGATCTTTAACCATCAGAAACATCAGCAGAGAAGATTCTGGAGTTTATACATTACAGATAATTACTGGAACATCCTCAGTGTGGAGGTTCAGAGTCAAAGTCTACGGTAAGTACATATCTTGTAGTTCCTGTAGATTGAGGAAGGACATGAAGAAGCATACATGGGTTTAAAATGTTGGTATTCCTTTTTAGCATTAAGAGATTAAAAAGTTTGCATCTACATTATGTGTCTAAATGTTTGTGGACACCCCCATTAAAGAAGACATTTAGCTACTTTAAGTTGCACCCATTGCTGACACCGATGTGCAAATGCACACACACACTTATTGTTTAGTCCCTGTAGAGAAATACTGCCAATAGAATAAGACTGGAGCAGACTGGAGCAGATGAACATGAACCGATAAGCACCATGCTACCTAATGCCAAAGTTGTATAAATCCCTCCAGCATTGATCTCTGGAGCAGTGAAACTGTGTTCTCTGGAATGATGGTTGGTGGTCCATCCAATGCTTTTGAGATGAGTTGGGGAATTGGGGATGATGAGCTGGAGTGGTGGTCGGTGATGGGTTGGGGATGAGATGGGTGGTAATTATCCAACATCCTGACCTCACTAATGCTGTTGTCACTTAATGCAATCAATCCTCATAACAGTGCTCCTTCAAAATCCAGTAGGAAACCTTCCTCACTGGGCAGTAGAGACAGTAGAGACAAAATGTATGTGGAAGATCCAAATAAACCTATGCTGTTTACCTAACTAGAACAGACTGTGGAGTACATTACACTCAAACATCTCTTACACAAATGCATTAAATGAGAGTTGAAGAAGCCACAAGTCAGCAGTGTATCATATTATAGAGAAGATTCAGAGATCAAACATGCATATTTTGAGCCACAGGATTGACAGACATGCAGAACCCTGTCTGAACTTGATCAGCAGCAGCTGCAGCTTAAGATAAAACTAAGAAGTTGCAAAGCTAACCACTTTTACACCAGTACTTGGCATTTTCAGTGGTTAATAATATGTTGGATCTGCAGTGGTTGTCTTTTTTCCCCTCTTTAACATGTTGATTTTATGTTTTATAGCTCAAGTATCCAAGCCAGTCATAAGAAATGTTGGACAGTGCTCAAAACGTTCCAGAGATCCAGAGATTCTGTGGAGAACGATGAGGATGCAGAATTTGTGACGGTATGAAGAGACAGAGAGAATCTCCAGCATCAGTAAACGCCTTCATCTTCCTCTGAATAGAACTTTCCCAAACATCTACACTGGTCAGATGAACCTGCTAATTACTGGCAGAGGCTGGACAGATTGTTGATGTATGATTAAAATGATTCAGACTCAAAAATACACTGAATGGTTGAGAAGATGACCTCCATAAAGCGTAGAATTATAACTGAGACATTATCCTCAACAGCAAAATTAGTGTATTACTTTTGTTTAGATTGGGGAAACAGGAACAGAAGGAACATTGCACCATGTAAAAGATTTGAGATCCCAGGTAACTCAGGTAACGCAGATAACACAGGGAGGGTAGCACTTTTAAAACCAAGCATTTGGTCTTACAGAACTGCCTCAAAGGCCTGATAAGGCTGGTTGTACCAGAGACAGTATGATTATCAATATCAACCTTTGGTTGAAATTTGAACAGGAGTTCTCATAATGCTTAACATGGCGTCTGTTTACGCATAAAGCCCTGCCTTTCAATGAAAAAAGCTGATTAGCTTTCCGGATATGCCTTGAGTGAAGGAAACCCCATCCTCCTTGAAGAGCAGTTGCCAGAACAGGCCGAAACACGTTTTCAAGATATAGTAATTATACTATTATACTAATTACTCATGAGGTTTTCATCAGATTTTATCAGATATTTAATATATGGTCCTGAAACAGTAATCTGACCTTCAGTTTCCAGAATTTCCATCCCTCCCCATGCATTTTTTGTGCCAAATTACATAAACACTTTACAAATACACTGCCCTGATGTCTTTTATCACTGCCATGATACTGACAGTAATTATCGGCATGATTGCCATCACCTAGATGTCACATTTAAGAAAGCTACAGGTATTCCAGCATTACAGTAAAGTAATAAATGTAAAAGCTAAATAAAAAAGACTGCATTGATTCAGTTAGCACCATTTTGTGTTGACTTGTGATTTTTCCACTGAACTATAACGCTGTGTTTTACAGGAAAATGGTGCAGGAGTGACAGAAGTGACAGAAGTTCAGAGGACAGAAGACCTTTCTATCAGGAAGTAGCTTTGGATCAGCAGTGGTATTTGTTTTTTATAGTTAGTGTTCTTTTGCTCTTTCCTGCCTTATTTTAGTTGGAATTTAATTTGGAACCGGTGTGTCTTCAGTCTGAGTTTGAAGACAGCGAGCGACCGTTTGGCCACCAAGGGGAAGCTCGGACATAAAAAAGCTTCCACACTTACGGGATCTTACGGGATGGTGGGTTAAGCTAAGATATACCCAAAGCTCGAAGGCCTCTTGGTGTAGACCTTTTGACCATTGCCACCAAATATGGAGGGGCTGGTCCATAGTTGGCTTTGAAGGTTATTATCATGGTTTTGAATCTGTGAAGAGGAAGCCAGTGAAGAGAGAACACAGCAGAGAAGTGACATGGCTGAACTTAAAAACGAAAACAACCCGTGCCGCTACATTCTGGATAAGTTGCAGGGGCCTGATGGTGCACAAAGCCAGAAGGAAGCTGCAGTAGGGGAACTATGGGATCTTATGCTTTTAAATAGATGTTACAGTCTGTTCGGTTTGGTCACTCCTGCCTGAACTTGTCTTAGCAGTGTAACCACAGATTTTTTGTTTACCACTTTTAACACCATATTATCAATATTTCTTCAGTGAATGAATAACAGTGCCCGGCTGTTTCCTGATTATCTTTTTATTTTTGCTATTCTTGATTAAAGCAATCAATATTTTATACTTTTGGGTATGGTGGCGTGGTAATCATCCAACATCCTGACCTCACTAATGCTTTTGTAGCTGGAGTAAATCACAGCAGTGATCCAAAATCTATCAGAAAGCCTTTTCCCTGGGCAGTAGAGACAGTTCCTCCAACAAAAACAGAATACACTCTTTTTAATACCCTTGATTTTAGAAGAATCTATGAATGCAGGTGACCCAATACTGCATGCTGCTTTATTCAGCAGTCTGATCTCTAGAATATCTGGAGGACTATCTGACCAACTGCTTCATCTGATAAATGAATCAATCCTTTATCCTATTTTGATCAATCCTGGTCATTTATAAACACTTCAGTAAATTACAGAAACTAAAAAACTTTGTATTACAGCATTTGCTATTGGAGTTCCTACCCAGTCAGTAGCCAAGATGGTGAATGATGACCCTCTGTTGTGTTTATCTCTGGTAAAGCACACGTGATGTTCTTGTGTTCTGCTATAAAAAGAACATCAGCAGGTTTCTACTGATGACTCTTTCTAGCCAGTCCAGTATTTGAAGCTGTTCTGGATGTGAAGTGATAAAACAGGACAGCAACAGTGGCCAGGATCACTACAGCGGATAGCACCAACCGGACCACAAACTCAACTGTCTTACAACAGTGGACACTGGAGTGGTCTGAGAGAGAGAGAGAGAGAGAGAGAGAGAAAGAGTTAAGAAGAGAAATTGAGGCACCATTTATCAGGCCCTCCTTTAATGATTGGCTGTTTTATGAGAGCATACAGTCTGTCAAGTTTATATGTTTACAATTATTGACTGTAGCTCATCTAGCTGCACAATTCAACAGCCATCTACCCATCTTTTACATGACACTGTATTCTACATTCTACAGTTCTGTAAACAGTGTATCTGCTTCAGTCTGGCACTGGAAGAACTCATGAAGGTTGCTCGCTCAGTGCTCCAGCTTCTCTATCAAACCAGATGTGTTTTCCTCTTTCATTTACCAACAAACATCACAGAGTAATAATGTTGATGTTGACCTACCTGTGTTAATACTACAGAGTTCTGTACTGGTGAGCTGGGTTGTTTGGTGGCTGACTGGATTAGCAGACTCACAGGTGTAAGTGTAGATGTTAGGGAAGGTTCTATTCAGAGGAAGACGAAGATGTTCACTGGAATCTGATCTACTGATGCTGGAGATTCTCTCTTTCTCTTCATACCAGGACAAAGTCACATCCTCCCCGTTCTCCACAGAACATTGAAGAGAACAAGACTGTGAGGAACCTCCTGAGCGCTTTCCAGGTTGAATGTTTATGCTTGGTTTTGATGCTGGAGCTTTAAAACACAGAATCCAAATATCAACACAGAATTACAACCACTACAAAATACCAACACACTGTTAACCACCAACAATGTACAAGTCACAGAATTGGTGGAGAAAACTGAAAAGTTCTTGACTGGTGAAGCAGCCATTCTGAACTTGAGCTGCCGCTGATGTTTGTACACTGGATTTAATGCAGTACATTTTGAATACAATCTTCAAGTGTTTGATTGGTGCATTTTGTCTGCATGTCAGAAATCATGGTACATCTGATATTTTTTATGAAAACACAAACAAAACAAAGTATCATGATAATATTTCTGTCATTTTGTCCATCCATATTTCTGTATGCATGAGATCTACTGGGGTTCATAAACAGCATCTTTAAACATGTTTGAACTGGATCTCATTAAAA
Source organism: Salminus brasiliensis (assembly GCF_030463535.1). Classification (NCBI taxonomy): domain Eukaryota; kingdom Metazoa; phylum Chordata; class Actinopteri; order Characiformes; family Bryconidae; genus Salminus; species Salminus brasiliensis. The sequence continues at coordinate 23,060,818 of NC_132901.1, read as the reverse complement.
CTGCTGACACTGCAGATTTGTCTGCCCTTCATTAGTTAATGCTCATGTTCATGTTGTTGCTGCATCAGATCACATTATTTAGCTTAATAGTTTCTCTACTGTTCTGGTTAGATAAATGTTTAATGTGTATAGTATAAATACTGTCTGTATGATTTTCATAATATCTGCAATTAAAAAAAAAACAAATAATTAAGATGTAAATGTTCTGCTTAATGTGCAGCAGCTTCTCAAACTGAAGCATCTAATGATGTTGACCTACAGTAACTGTAAAGACAACAGAGTAATATTTACTCACCATAGACTTTAACTCTAAAACTCCAGGCTGAGAGACTTCCAGTAATGATCTGTAATGTGTAAACTCCAGAATCTTCTCTGCTGATGTTTCTGATGGTTAAAGATCCACTGCTTCTGTCCAGCTGCAGTCTGTCTCTAAATCTGTCTCTGTTATAATCTGTTTTAGTCTTTCCCTCAAACTCTAGACTGTTCACTATCTTTATATCTGCTTTCTCAGATCTGTAGAACCACAGTATGTGAGCATCACTCTGAACTCCAGTTAATCCAGTATGGATGGTTACAGTGTTTCCCTCCAGCTCCAGCAGTCTAACTCTCCAGCTGTGAACAGCAGACCTGAAACAGTGTAAATACTCACATAAAGCAAACTAATATAATTTTATGGCAGCCAGACAAAATGGTTTTGCATAACGGCAGACTCTAAGGGTAAAAGGTGGGAATTGGAATTGCTACATGAGCCAGACCTTGTGACTGCAGCGTTTCCTTCCAGCAATAGAAGGGATTGGAGGAAGTATCTGTTGTAGCTTTTTTATTGTTTAACCAATAAGACTCTAGGAAGCCAAACCCATGGGAGCAAGGCTAAAGGCTAACTGGCTGCAATCTCTTCAGCATGCTAACACCACTTTGCGCTAAGCAGACACAGCGAGAGGACAGCTACACTATCCAGTAAGACTCTGGAATAATTACTGTGTTTGTTACTTTGTATACTATGGGGGTTCCCTGAATCTTCACTGGAGCCATCAACCAACCACTAAAAGCAGAGCTTATAGTTTTGGGGTCTTTTTTATTTGTAGTTTTTGTTATTATAGTTTTTGTTCTTAGTAAAAGGAAATTCAGCATGTTTTGTTTGGGTAAAACAACAGGGAATGTAAGTAGGCCAGTATAAAACAACCAGTTACATGCTTACTATGTACACATCAAAGAGTATTATATTGTACCTCTATTTACTAAATAATAAGCCTAGACACTGTAGCAGATAAAGTCTTAGATTGTTTTGACTTTACATGCAGTGCTTAGACAAAAACTCTGCACTCTGCTCTGCACCTGTATTATAATGCTTACATATTATTAATTGTAAAAAAAACAAACATATTTCAGAAATGTATATTTTACAAAATGTAAAACCACAACGATACATTTTCTTCTATCTTTTTTACCTTCAACCCATAAACAAAACATTAAACATACACCCAGATACTCTGATGAGCTACTGACCACAGAGCCCACAAAGGAAATGGGCAGTGCTACAGCAGAACGACAGTCACACACTGTTCACACAGAGAGACACACCACTTATAAGATAGATACAGTATGTACCCTCTAAAGTATTCTAATAGTGCAGCATGAAGAACAACAGTGTGTTCACTGAGCTGCAAAATAAAAAAACTTTGATCTGAATTTTATATCTGTATATACCTAACTCCCTCATTTTCCTATTCAAATGAAATTCATGGCTGGTTCAAGTGGTGAACATTACAGTAATAACATTTACTGTCAGTTGAGTGAGCGTTGTCTTCAGACAATCACATCAATATAGTCAGAGGATCCACCATTTTTTATTCCGCCATAATTTTAGTCCACCATAATTTACCCAGTTCCTGCTGACACATTCTCGATCTTTCACTGAGATTTTCAGCTAAGATGTTCCTGAAATATCTACAGTTAAAACTGCATGCTTGAGTCGTTATTTCACTGTTAATGTAATTTTATTAGAGAACGGTTTCAGGTAACTCTTCACTACGTTTGATGTATATATATATATATATATATGTGTGTGTGTGTGTGTGTGTGTGTATATATATATATATAAGTGTTCACCTGTGCTGAAGATAAGGAAATTGATCAAAGCTCTCCTACTGGAATCCATTGATCCTAAATGTTAAGAGGTTTGGAGTATCTGTGCTGCTCTGTGTGGTCTTGATCTCTCACTCAGTCAAACTGAACAACAAAAGGGAAGTGACTGAATGAGGTCACAGCTTCTAAAATGCACTAACTGAATGTTTGTGGTATGGTTGAAGCTCTAAAAAGGGTAAGTGATTATATAGTATCCAACCTGTAGGACAAGCGTTTAGATCACTGGTCTAATATTCTTAATTTGCTTGTTTACTCACTATGGTTATATTTTTTAAAAAGGAATACTTTCAATGCAGCCTTAATATACCACAATTTAGCTAAATTTACCCTACTTGTGTGCTTTAATGACAAGTGTGAATGTATGTAGACCAGAACTACATTTGTGGTTAAAGTAACCCTGTAATGGCCTAGGTTTTAGGGATTCAGACTAAGCTAAAGTTCTAAACCACTGTGTGTTTACATGGAGGGTTCTGCAGAAAGGGTAACGGAAGGAAAGATGCATTGCTGTTGCATCTTCATACGAATAACACATTTCATTTCTCAGATCCTTCCAGCAACTTGTGTGGATAGAGGCTGCCCACAGTTCTGCAGTGAATATGATAATGTAACCATTAATCACTAAGGAGTTATTCCGTCCAGCAGATGGCAGCAGATTGTTCATGCAGAAATTAAAAAACAACTCCCGAGATGCTCAGCAGTCTAATGAGCTACCACTTTGGCCTGGGGTTCACAAGTTTGAATCCATTGGCAGCAGTTCAATAAGGGGCGGTGGCTAGCTTTGCATGTATCGGATAAGATTTGTGTTAAGCCTTTACCTTTTTAGTGTTGGGGCACTGTTAGTGCTAGGTAATTTAATTGGCAGTACCAAACTGGTAGAATTAAGAGGAAAAAAATCAAATATATATCAAAGAGATATATATATCAACTCAACCCTCCATCTAAACCTAGGTATTAGATTGTCATTCACAAGCCATGAAACACACCAGCAATACCTGTCCATCAGTTACATCTGTTGGCCACAATTCTGATGAGAATTTTCTGCAGATTGGGATTTCTGCCACCGCTGGTAGACCAATTGGGAGAAATAAGGGAAAACTTAGACAAACAAAAGCTACAAAAAAGCCCCCCAAAAAAGAAATGAGTTATCTTGGTTGGGAATTATATTTAGTAAATATCGGGAGAAAGGAATCAGGAAGCTGTCCAGGTGATTATTAGTACAGATGATGGATTTAAGGTACAGGTCCAGGATGCATGACGATACTCTCATAAGGCAGGTATCTGGTATTGTTGGAAAATCTGATCTGATTTCCATCATTAAGTTTCATCCTGCTCTACAAAACCTTGCTGCAGGCAAACTCATCCCATTACTTGTTTCATCACGTCTGTGGTCTCACTTGACAGTAGATTTGGTAGACTTTTTCCCCGTTCTCAAGAAACACAAGTCGTTCTTACTGTGTTTACAGATTCTTTAGAAGTGTTATTGGATTTTCTGATTTGTCAACAGTTCTTTATACTGCAGGATGTTTGCTCAATCAAGTTTGTTCATGTTTTTATGTGGTGTAGCAGAAGAGAAAGCGTCAGATTGAGGTAGTCAGTTCACATCACATCAAAAAGTTCTGCCTATTGAACGATAAGATATCACTTCTCTCTTGCACAGATTCAAAAACCAATCATATTGGGCACAACACCTACCTTTGGCTGGAATGGCCCAGAATACCCTAGTCAGTTACAACAGCTTTTAACCCTGGTCAGAAGTGCTAGTGGTCGACGACTGGATGACTTGGAGTAAGGAGATTTGGGAGGTGACGCACTAGCGAATCAAGAATGTCCTGCACAGACATTAAAAAACAAGCTGAATATCACAGTGGTGACACTCCAGCCTTTCTCCCTGGGGGCCAAACCTGGGACTTATGGTTCTTTGAGGAAAGTATCACCTACAGTCATGCGGAAAACAAAGTACACCCAGGACATAATAAACATCTGGTACTTAGAAGGTCTTAAACTTAAGTATATACAACCTCAGATGAACAAAACCACACAATTGCTTCCACTGTGTCATTGTCACAGCAACAAAAACTAGACAAAAATGGAAAAACCATGTGTGAAAACTTAAGTTCACCCCATGAATCAATAGCTTGTAGCCTTTAGCCAAAGTATTGGTTTTCAGTATGTTTTTTCAGTATCTCATATTGTCCATATTGAATTTGGGCCCACTCTTTTTTATAGCATTGCTTTAGTTGACAACATGATTATTTTCTTTTTCAACCATTCTGTTTTATATTTGCTGGTGTGCTTGATATCATTGACTCTAGAATAAATTGGTATACAAAGGAAGTTCTGGTTAACTCTATGTCTGTCAGGTGGCCAGGCCCCGTGGCTGCAAAACAAGCCCAAAATTGTCTCCCTTGCACTTTACAAAGAAAAGGTTTTCTCTTGTCAGCCCTTCCAAATAAGCCCTACTTGTTCAGACTTATTCTAATTGCACTCTCATGAACTGAAATATATTTATGGACATTTATTTTTTTCTCTGGAAGGGGAGTGGAGGGGTGAAGTCACTGCTGTCTGCTGTTACAAACCCCAAATAACATTACATAAATATAATAAACTAATTTCAATACTTACATTTATCAAATCTGACATTGTATAATGCAAATACTTGACAATTCGTCATTATATTAAAACAGGACTGTACAGTACAACAAAACACTGTTCGGCTAAATATCTTGGTGTTCAGAAAACAATACACAGTACTGGAGTTTTAGATGAAGTGGAAAGTGCATACAGTCCCTGAGGTGGTGGAGCTCAGTGTAGATTTGGTGTTAAAAGCTATTTTTATTATTATTTTTTGCTGTTGTAACTTTTGTAAGTTAACCCCATAATTCATAACTCTACAGATCTAAGTCTATTGGCATACAAGACTTTAGACTAGTGGTGAGCAATGTAACAATATTTTATCGAATCATCTTTTTTTGTTTATTGTGATGCACAATATACTTTTCAGAGCATATTGTGTGCACACACACCCCCCAGAGTGGTGGGCAGCCAGGGAGCAGAAAGGGTACAGGGCCTTGCTCAAGGGCCCAACAATGAGAGCTCACCAAGCCCAGGTATCAAACCCACAACCCTGTCATCAGTAGCCTGAAACTCTAACCACTGAGCCACCACTGCCCGCATATAGATTAAATATATGAATTTGCTCACAGGACAAATATAACTAATATAACTATATTAGAGCTGGACTGTCTGTATAGAAACAGGCAGTTAAATGTATGCCTTATTTATTAATAGGGGTTGTTGTTCCAGTTTACCTGTAAGACCCTAAAACATGTTTGGGCTCCACTCTAAACGCAGTACGTCACTGACATGTACAGCCTCTCCCACTGGTATGCAAATAATGGTTTGTTTGGTGAGAACAAAACCAACCAGGGAATCCAAGAGATACTTCACACAGGGTATCCATCGGACTGACTGCTAAAAATGTTTCCAGAATCCAGGATTCCTCTGAGTCTTCTCCTCCTGCTTGGCTGTAAGTCTGCTTTTCAGAAAGTAGCTACAGAGTGGTCTGCCAGGGCTGAACAGAGATATGGGCATATGGTCTTTATTGTTTAAAGGTATAGATGTGTTTTAAGACATAAATAAGAAGTAAAAGAAGATGTAGCTGGTTAGATGATGTTTATCAGTGTGTATTTATGTCAAAGGTTAATATTTAATCATTTCTAAAAAGTGTTGGATGTTGTAGTGTAGAAGTACTGAGCTTAGTGGGGTTGTGTTGGGAGGATGGAGGTGGAAGGTGGTGGAAAAAAGAAGTGCAGAGTGAGGGAGTTTCAGTCGAGTCTTTATGCAGGTTTGCTGGTTTTCCTGATTAGTTGGTACATTAGATTTTGTGGGCATTTCTGTTTGTGTGTTGCCTGTAATATACTTGACAAGCTAAGCTTCCCCGGACCAAATATTAGTCACCTTGCATGTTTAAGGTGGTAGTAACTTCAGTCTCCTGCAGATGGTTCTGCATGAGAATGAGCTGGCTATAAATACCTGTGGGATGTGTGACGGATTTATAGATTAAGAAAAGGTGGGACAGTGCAGTAAGTGTCTTGTTGGATGTGTGGAAAATGGGTCACAAAGGAGATGTTAATGATTAGCTAAAAGGAGTAATTACATTTGGGCGAATCTGCATGTGTGTGGAAGCGTCATACGGGTCTACCAGCAGTGGCAGAAACCCCAGTCTACAGGAAAATCTAATCAGAATTGTAGCTAAAAGATGAAACTGACTGACAGGGACCGCTGCGTGAAATGAAAATGCAGTTCCCTATGGAGTGTTCCTTTAAAAATTTATCATGAAGAACCTGTGCTGACTTCTAGAATCAATCAATTCAAACACCCTATAAATGCAAGGTGACATTTTTTGTCCCATTTAGCTCCCATTGGGGGAGCTTAATTTCCATTTCCATATCTAGTCTACAACTGGTGTTTTTACTTTTACTGTATGCACAACCAGCAGCCCTCTGTACCTGTTCTAAACATGGATCCAATTAACTTATATTTGTACTTTGGTGTATCACTGGACTTATACTTCCTGCAAACATTGTTTCAGGTTTGCTGTTCACAGCTGGAGAAGAGGCTGTGAGACTGCAGGAGCTGGAGGGAAACACTGTAACCATCCATACTGGATTAACTGGAGTTCAGAGTGATGCTCACATACTGTGGTTCTATGGATCTGAGAAACCAGATGTAAATATAGTGAACAGTCAGGAGGGAAAGACTAAAACAGACTATAACAGAGACAGATTCAGAGACAGACTGCAGCTGAACAGAAGCAGTGGATCTTTAACCATCAGAAACATCAGCAGAGAAGATTCTGGTGTTTATAAATTTCAGATCATTACTGGAAAAACCTCAGACAGGAGTTTCAGAATTAAAGTCTATGGTGAGTAAATATCACAGCAACTATAAAGACAACATTGTGTTTCCATGAGTTCAGATGGACACCCAGAACTGGTTTCAGACCATAGGCCAGCATCATCTGGAGAAGCTGCTACATAGAAACCATAATAATAATAATAATAACAATAATCAAAAATGTGATCTTATGCTCCGAAAACATGAACATGGGCTCACAAAGGGCTTAATGGGGGATGGCCATCTTTGCTTACTTTGTTTAGAACGTCTGGTGCTACAGCGAATCCACTGATACTGATTATAACCACAAGGGTTTATTGTAGTACCATATCACATTTATGTCCATGCCTTCCAAAGAAGAGAACCTGTGTCTATGGATGCCAAAGGTGTCAAATTTAAAAATTCACCCAAACGTCCATACATCATATGTGGAGAGAAAATCAACACTAAAACATCCTTACCCAGAGAAATGGCTTGGTCATAAAGCTCTGGTAAAGCAGACGCATCCGGGGGTTCTTGTGAGGCTCTAAGGCAGTAGTGTAGGTGTAGTTTAGTGCCTTCAACCGTAGATGCAAGGTCTTCTTCTTTGGATATGGTGCCCCATAGAACACTCTTTATTGTTGTGTTGGAAACCTAGTTGACTTAACTTAGTTAGCTCTGGTCTAAATAGCTCTAAATAACATTAAAAACCCACTGGAATGTCACGTTAGCAAGGCTAGCTACCTTATGATCGCTGTCCACAGCAGTAACCTCCTTCAGACTGCATTCACTTTAAACACAGGTCACAAACCATTTGATGCAATATGGCCGGCAATCTGAACTCTTAAAATTGGAGTGGCTGAATAAGGTGGAAAGCCCATTTACCAAATAAGCTAATTTCAGTTCATTCTACAGGTTCTATGACTTTGTGCATGGTTAGTTTTTAAAAGTATTTTGACCTATTGGTTTTGTTTAGTATTTGTAATGCTGAGCACTTCTTCACTTTCTGTCTCTTATAATTCTTCTTATGTTGATTTTGTATTTTATAGCTCCAGTATCAAACCCAGGCATAAAACAACAAGGTAAAAAGCGTTTTGGAGTTTACTCACAGTCATGTTCTCCTCTGTGTTCTGTGGAGGACGGGGAGGATGTCAGTTTGACCTGGTATAAAGGGAGTGAGAAAATCTCCAGCATTAACAGCCCAGGTTCCAATAAATGTCTTCATCTTCCTCTGAATAACATTACCTTCCCATGCGGCTGTAATTACACCTGTGAGGCTGCTAATCCGGTCAGCAGTCAGATAGTCCCACTCAACATTGCAGAAATCTGTTCTCTACAAATAGGTGGGTTAAAATCAGTTTTACTCTGATGGTGGATATTGTTCTGCTTACTGGAAAATTAATATACCGGTTATTGTTCATAAAAAAAGCAGGAAATCAAAAGTAATGTAACATAAATTACTTTGCTTTAATATTGTGACTACTATACTGCAGCATGTGATTTGTTTATTGTCATTATTATTTATTTATTTATTTATTTATTTATTTATTTATTTATTTATTTATTTATTTATTTGTAGGGTCACATGCTGCTGTCCTGATACCTGTTGGATTGACTGTGACTGCTCTATCATTAATACCATTAATGTTGTTTTGAAGAAAAGAAGAGAAAGCAATCAGGCAAAAAATACCTCTTCTGTTTTTGTAGAATCAACTGCATTTATAATTTCTGTATGTATTTCAGTCTTTCACACATTTATACACGATTCTGTCTCTGCTTTTGATAAAGTAAATTACGCTGAAGTGAAAATTGCCCATCAAGAACCAAAGAAAGCCAAAGATTCAAATATGTAATTTCAGAATTTTATTTTTAATTATTTTGGTGCTATTTTGTGATCATCAAGCAGATTATTGAGTGAAAATATCTGTACATCTTGTAAAACAGCCCATCACTACGTTCAGAGGAAAAGCGACCTGTGGCGGCAAAGAAAAGACTACAGACGACTCCTCTTAGACTCGATTCACAACTGAGAGTCGACTCGTCAAACTCAACATTACTGTAACCAAGTAACAAAAAGTGATTACCTTAATCTGAACCCTAACCATTCATTGTTTGTCTGTAATCAAAATGGTATTAAAAGAGTGTTTCCTGCTTTTGTTGGAGTAACTGTCTCTACTGTGCAGAGGAAGAGCATTGCTGTAAGGACTTGATTTTATGCCAAGAGTGTTAGTGAGGTCAGGACATTGGATAGTCAAACTAAACTCATCCCAAAACTATTGTATGGAGCATCATCATTCATCATTCCAGAGAACACAGTTCAACTGCTCCACGGCTCAATGCTGAGGGGCTTTATACCCTTCTATCTCACACCTGGCCTTAGGCACTGTGCCAATAGGTTGATTGTTGGTTAATCTGCTCCGGAGAGCGGCTAGCTAAAGCAGCTAAATGCATTCCACAAGCTTTTGGACACATAGTTTATCATCAAAGCTGAAACATGAGAAAGGTTCCTAGAAAGGTGAATAACTGCAAGCTTTGCTCCAGCTTGTTTGTCTTTTGCCAAGGAATTTGTGTCAACAAGAACAGAAACCAGAACAATACAGTTGACAAGCTCAGCCAAGTGCAATCTCAAATTTGAGTCTGGATCTGCAGTAAACATCTATGGAGTCAGAGTAGGAATGGTCCAGTAGATACCACCCAAGCCTTCAAACTTTCTCTAGCTCATTTTAACTGTGAGGGAAGATGGGTTCACATGATGAGATAAGGACATCTGTCTGAGCGCACAGACATCTGCTCAGCAATGCTACTACTGTAAATAGTGGCCGCTGGCAAGCAGAACTTTTGCTAGACATTCATATAAACATACAGTACTATGTATTTGTTTTCGTCCCCCGTGTTTTTCCTCAGTTAAACATTCATGTTTAAATAAATATTAATAACATTTATATAGAAATTTGTGTTTTTTTATCAGTGTCCAATGCTCATAATCTCCCAAAAACAGTATAATAGAAAGTATTTTAGTTTTAGTTAAATGTTTACATTTATATTGTAAGGACATAGACTAGATAAAATGACATAGAGAGGAGATAAAATATATGGACTAAAGTACTGGGACGCCTGCTCATTCATTTTTTCTTCCAAAATCAAGCTTATTAAAAATGTTCATTGGAGCACAGCTGTAAAAATTTGATTGCATTCAGTGCCAATAGTGTTAATGAAAAAGCTTCTTGTCTGGGCAGTAAGTGTTTATTAGCTCAATCACAAGCTCAGACACTAATATTGGAATAAATATTAACAACATTCATATAAAAAGTCATGGTTTTTCATCACTTTGTTCATTAAAACATCTCCAAAGCCAATACTGCTTCATGGACCTCACTGTAACTGCTATAGTACAAATACTATTACTAAATAATTATTATAATCATATAATATAATCATCATCATCATCATCATTATCATAATTTCCCCTAAACAGATTATAGACTGTATTTTAGAGAGTTTTAATTTATATTTAAAAAAATGTGTACTTTCATATTTTAATACTGATTAGATAGACTATATTGACAAATGTATTGGGACACCTGTTCATTCATTCTGCAATCAAGGGCATTAAAAGTTTATCCTGCTTTTGTTGGAGTAGCTGGGCGGTCAGGGAGCGGCCCCAGGTGCAGAGAGGAAGACCAAACAAAGGAGATGCCAAGAATGCATAGCTCAGACTGAGGACAGTTAGCACTAAAACAACTACAGGAAACCAAATAAATGCATGTATGTATGTATGTATGTATGGAGCTTCCTTTACTAGAACCTTGGACTTCTGTTAATTCAGCTTATTGACTCATTTTACTATTGAGCTATTTCAGTATTGAGCTGCGATCTCTTCTAATTTATTCTTTCACAACTATCCCAACTTTTTTCTCCTTTTAAACATTTATATTGTTTTCTTTTTGATGGCCTTTCATTTTTCTTTCACCTCTGTGTACTGTACCGGTCACCCCTCTACAAAGGTGTCAGAGAACTGGCCTCTGCCACAGCCTTAAATGCTGTGACAACCAGGTGTGTCAGGTTGGCACCGATTACCCCTTGGGGTTCTGGGAATTGGAGTTTCTTTTGGGTAACAGTGAATCACCACAGTCGCCCTCTGCTGGTAGGTGGCAGCACACACTGACCCCTTACAGTAACTGTCTCTACTGCCCAGAGAAGACGTTCTCCTAGATTTTGGAGGAGCATTGCTGTGAGGAAATAACTCCCCAGCGGCGTTGCAAAGTTGTCCGCCAAGTGAACAGACTTGCCTTTAAAGACTTTGGGTAAATGCTGCTTGCTTATTTTTGGTACCAAGAGAGGTACCGTGTGGGAAATCACAGCAACTGTCTAGCAGCAACTATGTTGAACAGAATAGCAACTAGCTGGGAGACTATAGCAACAGCATAAAAACCACTTGGAACAGAATTAAAAAGTAATGATGCGAAAAAGGTAAATATAAAATAATAAATGTGACCAATTCTCAACTGATCTTCTGTGGATTTCTGCTAGAAGAAGAGCATCAGGTGTTTGCTAGTGGTGACTCTTTCTATCCAGTCTGTGAAACTGTTCTGGATGTGAAGTGATACAGCAGGACAGCAAAGGTGGCCAGGGCCATCACTGCAGAGAGCACCAATCGAACCACTACCTCAACTGTCCCACAACAGTGAACACTGGAACAGCCTGAGAAAGAGAGAAAGGGAGAGTGAGAGGAAATGTGTTTACAAGAAGAATAATTCTGACTGCAGGATATCTGCTCATTCATTGTTTCTTCTAAAATCAATCTGATTAAGAGTTTATCCTGATTTTTTAAAAATAACTTTCTCTACTGTCTAGGGAAGAAGTCATTCTGCTAGATTTTGGAAGAGAATTTCTGTGAGAATTTGATTGCATTTATTAACAAGAGCATCTGGGAGGTCAGGACGTTGGATGATCAACACCCCCCATCATCATTATAAGGGGTGTCCACAAACATGTGGACATATAGTATGGCCAAATCACTTGCTTTCATTTAAAATAATTTGATCAACCATTGATGTGGATGCAGCTACATGTAGATCAATAATGGTGATGATTTTACACAATTGACCTATGACATGACCGGGAAAAGGTGGACGTCTGATTACTGATTGGTAATACCGATTATGACCTTATTATGTTAAGCTGGGTTGTTTGGTGGCTGGCTGGATTAGCAGACTCACAGGTGTAAGTGTAGGAAGGGAAGGTTCTATTCAGAGGGAGATGAAGATGTTCACTGGAATCTGATCTACTGATGCTGGAGATTCTCTCTTTCTCTTCATACCAGGACAAAGTCACATCCTCCCTGTTCTCCACAGAACACACAGGAGAACATGACACACTGTGTTTTCTTGAGCGGCTCCCAGGTTGATTTTTTATAACTGGTTTTGAAACTGGAGCTATAAAACACAAAATCAACACAGCAAAGCAAATTAGAAATGAGGCATGCAGTATGAATAGTTAAAAATATGTTTATTTTTTTGGTTATTAAATAGGATTATAAACACCTTACAGAGCATTAATAAGCAGTCATGGCAGAAATTAAAAGGGCAGCAGCGAGTCAGATTCATCTCTACTGTTAGCTCATATCTTGCATCTCTATCAGTCAGTGTTGAACTTCCTAGCTTCAGCAGGTATTATTCAGTAGGGTATTACCAATGAGCCCCAATCAGGATCAGCCCTTTAGTTAGAAATGATCACCTGACCTTTTCATTTTGTCCTGTATGGTTTGTGGTTTCTTAGTATCTCTGATGGTCTGTGGACATTTTTAAAGGTTTCATTAATGGTTTAAATGGTTTGAATAGCTGTGGTGTGAACTGTGACTTAAAACAGTCTCATTGCATTTACATTTACAGCATTTAGCAGATGTTCTTATCTAAAGTGACTTACAAAAGATCCCTCCAAGCTTAGATACTACTAAATACAAAAGTCAGTATGGACACCATAATCTTCAGTCAGCGTTTGTAGACAAGTGACTCTGCCATTTAGACACCTAGGGGTTTTTCCACCACTTCAGTGCCAGGACAGAAACAAGCACTGAGGGCTTAATTAATGAAAACACTGATGAAGGGAGGTGACGAGCAGATGAGGAACTGATGAGGTAGTGGGAAAGACACCAGACAGACAAGGAATAGACCATGTTCTTCATGTTCTACCTTAATCTGGAAAAACATACATTTACTCACCATAGACTTTAACTCTGAAACTCCAGTCTGAGGTTTTTCCTTTAATGATCTGTAATGTATAAACTCCAGAATCTTCCCTGCTGATGTTTCTGATGGTTAAAGATCCACTGCTTCTGTCCAGATGCAGTCTGTCTCTGAATCTGTCTCTGTTATAATCTGTATTAATCCTTCCTCTAAAGACCTGACTGTTCACTATCTTTATATCTGCTTTCTCAGATCTGTAGAACCACAGAATCTGAGCATCACTCTGAACTCCAGTTAATCCAGTATGTATGGTTAAAGTGTTTCCCTCCAGCTCATGCAGTCTAACAGCCTCTTCTCCAGCTGTGAACAGCAGACCTGAAAAACACAGCAGTAAAGCAGTTTAACTTAAATAAATAAATAAATCCAGTTTATTTTCAAGGTGCTAAAGAACTCATAGGGACTCAGGCTCTCAAGAACAATTACAAATGAAAAAGGGAAATCAGAGAGAATAACAGTTCATTTTAATACATGATTATATTATTAGAACCAGAACAGCAGCCTCTAAAGGTTAATAGCTTATTAATAAGCCTGTAGTTTTAAGCAGTTAAACATCAAACCTGTTGCTCAACAGCACTCCCTGCTGTACAAAATGGGCTTTAACATTTTAAAACACTTTCAACATTTCAGTGAAAAACTTTACACATAAAAACCCACATTAGATTTTGTATACAATTATTGGGCACCCTTCGCCAAAAAGCTTTTTTTTTTTTTATTGAGAAGAGTTAGCAAACAGGAGCTGTGTAGCTAATCTAATAAAAAACACAATATTTCTCACTGCCCCTAGTTCACTAACTAGGTGTGTGTTCACTACCACAGATTGGTTAAATGCGGAGGACACATTTCGCTGTACAGTGCACACTGTATAGTCACAAATATGTGCGCCTTTACATACTTATCCACAACAGTGTATGGGGTGTGGCAGCATAGTTTAATGAGGATGGAGTTCCTAACTGACATATTGTTCAAATTTAAGAAAGGGACGATAGTGAAAATTTGAGGGGTGTCCTGTAAGACAGGACTTACAGGACACTTGCTTGAACAGTGCTAAACTGCTGTGCTCTGCTTGAATGGTGTTATGCTACTTTCAGTTTTCATAAGTCCAACATGAAGCTCCACTTAGACCTTCGGTGTGCAGCTAGTTGAAGCTGTAGGTGTCAGTAGGTGGTGTCATACCCTTTTGTTTCCATTGGTGCAGAGATTTTAGAGCTTACAGTCATTGGCTGACAGGGGGCGCTTTTGCAGGTACAAACTCAGATATGTGGTTTTATTTAATTATGATTACAGGCAAATGAGGCTTCAAATACACAGGGCAGAGTCCTTAAAGCAACATGAAGTATGAGGAGCAGGTCTGTACCAGAAATGCTGTACATCTACAGGACCTTCAGACAATGTGTGAACATCCTAATTGTTTTACATTTCTGCATAAATGTGACCTGAAATGTGATCTGATCTCAATCTGATCTCTAAAACCAGATATAGAGAAACTGATTAAACAAATAAATCAAACCTTATAGTTTTACATTCAGTTAATGAGCCACATTACATGATCGGAGCATGAGCAGACTTTTCAAAGCATGGCACTGCTGGTTGTGCTGTGGATAACTACATATGACAAATGAACAACTGACGAATGAAAGACTAAACACATTAATTACACTGAAGGGCCACTGACCACAGAGCCCACAGGAAACAGCCAGTGCTGCAGCAGAACACGGTTTCACATGCTACTTAAAGACACTATGTATAACATAATGATGGTATACAGCATCTAAATAACTCTAATTCAAGTCTTGAATAAGTGCAGAAATACTGAGTATTACTGATTGTGAAATGCAGCAGAGGGGCACCCATCATTACCACTGCTTCACATTCTAACTTCTAACTTTAATAGAATCAGGATTTTATGTATTTACACTGTGTCAAGTATCAATGAATTTTCAGAGCCTTTTACTTTACACCCAAAGATCCCAAATAACATGGATAGAGGTTTAGAAACTTAACCTCAAGCACAGATTCAAAGTTTTACTAAAAAGTTCTACCAAGATGTTCCACCGCAGTTATTTGTAAATGAAGCATCTCATGTGAAGCTGCTTTTCCTTCTGCTTGAGTCGTTCTTTCACTGAAGTGAATGTATTTTATCATAAAGCGGTTTCAGGTAACTCTACTCATACCTGGGTATTGATTAAAAAAAGCTCACCTGTGCTGTAGATGAGGAAACCAAGCCAAGGTCCCCTACTGGAACCCATTCCTTACAAATGTTGAGAAGTTCGGAGGTCTCTGTGCTGCTCTGTGTGGTTCTCGTCTCTCACTCAGTAGAGAGGGTAACACTCACTCTTACTGTTATAGAGGAAGTGTCTGAATAAGCTGTGTGTTGAGAAGATACAGCTTCCAAAATGCATTAACTGAATGTCTGAGGTGTAGCTGAAGCTCTAATTAAAGTAAAGCATGATTATGTAGGATCCAACTGTTCTAGACAATTGTCTATGTGTGTTTGTATGCAAATAGTTATGGCTGGTCATAGAAGACTGCAACATATAAAAGGGAAAAACACACAAGGATAGTCAATATTACAACAATCCAAGTTATATCCTTGGAGCCAAGATCTACCAAAACTGCTGGGAGTCTACCCTGGATCTGAGCGAGCACACCACTACAGGTCTCAAGTCCCTTATAAACCAGTAGGCCCCAATTTACCCCAGATGCATGCTCTAATCACAGCACCTCCCACCTGCTATTCTACTAGCAGCAAGCAGAGGAGACACACAGGGTTGTAACCATATACAATATGTGCTCTGCTGAGATGGGTGTGTAGAGCTGTACCCACCGCCCCAAATCCCAAAGTCTTCTAGCAGAGCACTGCACACAACATTGCTCTGCATCTCCAACCTTACTGTGTCCTCTCCTTCTTATTTCCTCTAGAAGGGCATGCCCCCAGACATCTATTAAGGTAGGGGGCGGTGTATATCATCACTCTATTCCATCCTCCTCTGGAACCCAGGATCAACTCATGTACCTTTTATGGGCCCCCTTTGCAGCCATCAAGGACTGGCATTGGTGGTCGGACTTATTGTTTTGGAGGGACTGACATGTGCAAAGCGCCAAGGACACAATTTATTGGTTGGTCTGAATGTTGTGTGCGTGTGTGAGTGTTATCTTTACTTTTGCTTTTACATGTGAATATATCCTATGTGGCCATGAGACCTCTAATAACCTCCAAACCACCGAAACAGAGAAGCAGCATTTTTGCACTCTTTTTTACAGTGTATGAGGGAGTACCTGAGTGTAGCTAAACTCTCCTCCTAGATATTAAACTATGACCATGCTGCTGCAGCTAATTATGGATTTACAGCTATAATTATCACATACATGCACAAAGACAGATAGACAGACAGACAGACTCTATTTCAGGCATTTCCAAAAGCATTTTTTTCCCAAAAGTATTTTTAAAAAGCTGCAGACATGCAGTAGACAGACTTTGAGCTCAGACCAATAGATTTTTCTCTCCTTCTTCATAATGGAGACATCAACAACATTGTGAGTGAAATAATGAATTCTCTCACTCACACTTCATCAGCTGACTGAAAATGAAAACCTCAATAATATTACACTATTCTAACAATTCTGCCAAATTAATCAAGCGATACATTTTGAGGGCCCCTGTTAGTCACGTGACCTTAGAATTCTTCTAACCTTTGCCCCCCTATATGGCACCGCTGCTCGTAATTTACAGGACCCTGAAAGAACATTGCCATCTTCATATCTCATTGCATTGGAAATTAAAGGATTCGGTTTATCAGTAAAGTAAAAAGAAACTTTTCTTTTAATCAGGTCAGAAGAATAAAGTGTCACATGCCTCAGTTTTGCCTGTCAAATTATGTTTATGCTGTTTTTTCTGTAATGGATTAGACACTAAATACAAGACAACCTTAAAAATACATGAAACCCCACACATTCTGGTTATATAGATATACACTAGTATATACACTAGTCTCAATAGTGCAATTATTAATATTGGATTATCTGCTTCTTTTATGGATAATAGAAATTAGAAGTAGATAATCCCACCCAAACATCTTACAAAAAAACAGAAACAGTGAAAATAGTGAAAGCATTCAGAAGGCTGTTTTCACGATATGTCTATGATACCGGCACACTTGCAACCATGTAGGATATTAAATCAAACACCAAGCAACACCGCATCAACCATCTGGAAGACCAAAGCAATCCTAGAACAACCACATAGCAACCGCCATAGCACCCACATCAAAGCAGCACTGCATAGCAACCATCTGAGACACAATTGCAACAGCCCATCAAACCACCAAACCACTTGGAACAGCAATGCATACCTGTTTATGATAATGTTCTTCCCCCCAAAAGCAGCATTATGTTTTTGGGCTCCCCCTACAGTTGACGCGTGTAATTCACTTTTACATCACTGTCGTAAATCTGGAAATCGTGTTTTGAACGCACCCCTTTAGACATTTCTGAATGTACATTTGTACAATCAGTTTACAATCAGCATTAGTTATTAGCTTCATAATGTTGCTTTACACATTTAGCAATTGCTTTGGGACACAAGTTCATACCCCCACCCCCCTCCCCTGTGTTTAACACAAGTTGTCACTCATACTGTCTCCTCCTGGGTTCGGCTAGAAGAAGATCATCAGCAGGTTGTTAGTGGTGACTCTTTCTAGACAGTCCTCCGTCTGAAGCTGTTCTGGATGTTAAGTGATAAAGCAGGACTGCAACAGTGGCCAGGACCACCACAGCAGAGAGTACAAACCTCAACTGCCCCACAACAGTGAACTCTGGACTGACCTGAGGGAGCAAGAGGGAGAAAGAGAGAGAGATATTTTCTGATTACTGATATTTTCACATTTGCCACTCTTTTCTTAATTCAGTTTTGTTTTATTGTTGTTTTTATTCCAAGTATTGCTTATTATTGTTATTTTCCGGTGTCGACCTTAGGAGGATGGATTCTTCCACTTCACCCGTTTTTTCTTGCCACTGTTGGCACTAATGTGCTCAGAAGACGTTTGAACACGGATCTCTGTAAATATCTGTTATATTAAAACATATGACAGTGTTCTATAGAGATATAAAATTCTCTCAGATGCCCTAGTAAATATTTTTGAAGTAGCCCCTCAGTATCAGTGAGTATCAGCACTGTCAACTACAATACAGTTTTTACACCAGCTTGATGACAGAGCTGTCTGCTGTGTAGTTGCTGTATGGAACCCTGTAAGAACAGGTAGAGAGAGTTTCTACTTATTAGGCCCTCCTTCACTGATTCTATGAGAACATAAAGTCTCTGAACTTCAAAGGTTTACTATTGATAAGGAAGTTTAGGGTTTCTGTGCTGCTTTGTGGAGTCTGCCAGTGTTTAAAGGAGGAAGTAACTGAACTTACGTGTGGGTTTAGGGCAGTGATTCGCAACCCTGGTCTTGAAGAACTTCCTGCCCTACACGTTTTCGAGTCTACTCTGATCATTAACCCCTTAACACTCCAATGCTTATTACATTCTAAGGTGTATTATTCAGAAACTACATGAACTTCTGTACAAACTGGTGGGGCTATTCTTTGGTAATAGAAGTGTGTAATATAGCGGGTCATAGGCCATTTAAGGGGTTAAAGAATCCTTTTCTTTTTTTTTTTTTCTGATAATCCAAAACAAGAGCTGCATATCTGTTATTGCTCATATTTCTCATTTATGAACTCCATGCCTGGGAAATGGAGAATATGAGCAATATTAGGTGTATATTGGATAATATATAATATATACTACTGCATACATATGCAGTAGTGAACCTGCTTATCTCACCACTTTACAAACTTCTCAGTCCAACCTGAACTGTTCTGAATTTTTATGGATTTGTACATTTAAGTATTTCCAAATGATAAACCTTCCTTAAGAAGCCCTTAATGTGAATTACTGGTTCAGGAGATGACCACAAAATAAGTGATGTGGGGTGTAAGACAATAAGACACCAATACAAATGTATACGACAACCCAAACTAAACAAAAGAGCCATCTCCCAGAGGGTAAGCCAAGGCCAAAACAACAACAACAACAACCCAACCCAAACACTGACTCCAAAACTGACTCCAAAACACACAACCTATATGATACACGGTTCCTAAAAGTGAAATCTCCCCTCCTTTCTTTAATTTCCCACCTTCTTTTTTCTGAATATATTTGTATTGTTTTTTTAAAGACATTAAATAAACATTGACACACCACAATAATTAAAAAAATAATATACCCCACCTCTTTTTTAGAGAGAGGGCCTCACCTACAGCACCCAGCATTACAGACATATCTCCACCTTGGGACAGGGAAACACAGGAAGAGAAACACAGAGTGGTGATTCCAGTGAGACCTCTAACAGCTTCCAAACCACTGAAACAGAGAAGCAGCATTTTTGCACCCTTTGTTGCAGTGCATGAGGGAGTACCTGAGTGTAGCTAAACCCTGAAAACCTCCTTCTGACTGTATTCAGAAAATGAAGCCATAGATACTAAACTGCGATCACGCTGCTGCCGCTAATTATGGATTTACATCTAGAATTGTCAAATAAATGCACACAGACAGATAGACAGACTGACATACTTTATTTCAGGCATTAAAAAATTATTAATACATTTTAGGGCCTTTGTCAGTCATAGGTCCTTAGAGTCTGGTCAGTTCAGAAGACAGAAGGATGGAAGTTTCTCTTGTGCTTCAGTTTTGCCTGTCAAATGATGACGCTGTTTGTATTTAGTATTATAATTAGCTGGAATTAAAAGCATTTCCAGGAGCTCTCTGTTAGCTCTGAGTCTGTGTGCAGTGTCCTGATCTTCATTTCCCCCCTGTGTTTAACCCAGGTTATCATTAATGCTGTCTCTTCTTGGGTTCGGCCAGAAGAAGAACATCAGCAGGTTGTTTTAGCGGTGACTCTTTCTAGCCAGTCCTCCATCTGAAGCTGTTCTGGATGTGAAGTGATAAAGCAGGACAGTAACAATGGCCAGGACCACCACAGCAGAGAGCACCAACCGGACCACAACCTCAACTGTCCCACAACAGTGAACACTGGACTGGTCTAAAAGAGAGAGATATTTCATGTCTATATGAATACATATCTCAGTATTCAGCGTTCAGTTTACTGAGGGATATAGAACTCCTCTGTACTCTTGATAACTGTTTGTTGTACAAATGTGTCAAATACACAACATGTACATTTTTAATATGCTGCTGGAAACTGAAGTAGCTCTTCAGCATCAGTGACAGTACTGTCAACTACAATACAGTTATCTCGCCAGCTTGAAGCCAGAGCTGTCTGCTGCTGAGTTGCTGTAAGAAACCCTGTAAGAAGTAATTAGATGTAGGTAGTTTGAGATACCATTTTCAGGCCCTCCTGCACTTCACTTCACTTTACTTCAGTGAATTTCATAGGTTTTCAATTAATGACTGTAGCTCATCTAGCTGCACAATTAACTAACACTCAATATATCCATCTTTTACATGATGCTGTATTCTACATTCTGCAGTTCTGTAAACAGTGTATCTGCTCCAGTCTGGCACTGGAGGAGCTCACAAAGTTTCCTTGGTGCTTCAGCTTTTCTATCAAACCAGATGTTACAGTGATCCACCTTTCAGTTACCAACAAACATCACAAAGTCAAAGTAATGCTGATTCTGACCTACCTGAGTTAAAATCACAGAGCTCTGCAATGTTGAGCTGGGTTGTTTGGTGGCTGACTGGATTAGCAGACTCACAGGTGTAAGTGTAGATGTTTAGGAAGGTTCTATTTAGAGGAAGATGAAGATGTTCACTGGAATCTGATCTACTGATGCTGGAGATTCTCTCTTTCTCTTCATACCAGGACAAAGTCACATCCTCCCCGTTCTCCACAGAACACACAGGAGAACACGACTCATTGGAAGTTCTTGAACGTTTTTCAGCTTTACTAATGACTGTCTTTGATACTGGAGCTGTGGAATTATAAAAAAATACAATAATAAATAACTGAATATGTTTTCCACTACATTACAACCATTAAGCACTGTGGTGTCAACACACCAAAATACTAATGGTGTTGAGTGTTGGTTATGTAAAAGTGTTTAGTCTTGCAGTCACTGATCCTGCTGTGCAGCTGATGAGGATCATCACATCACAAGACACTTTAATCATGCCTAAAAAATCCTGTGGTTCATGTTTGAGCTCTAGGTCCTCTCAGAATGTACTGGTGTTTGGTTCAAAGCAGCAGAAACTTGAGGACATATTTGAACAGAACTAATAAGATATATTAAATCACTTAATTTATCAGATTAAATATAGCCTTCTGAACACATAAAACTAACAATTTCCATTTTTCTAATTACAACAACAATCTAACATGCAGCATACTTTTTACATCCATTTGGATATAAATACAAAACACCATCATTTCAGACCAACACCAACACCATTTCAGTCAAACCCAGTTTAGTGACATGTTTTAAGTACATACTGAAAAGAAACATTAAACCACAACAAACTAAAAGTTTTGTTTCAGGGTCAGGAGCTGCTCCAGTAAGAATAAAAATCCATAAAAAATACACATACCATAAACTTTAATTCTGAAACTCCAGACTGAGAAACTTCCTCTAATGATCTGTAATGTATAAACTCCAGAATCTTCTCTGCTGATGTTTCTGATGGTTAAAGATCCACTGCCTCTGTCCAGCTGCAGTCTGTCTCTGAATCTGTCTCTGTTATATTCTGTTTTAGTCTCTCCTCTAAAGACCTGACAGATGACTATGTTTACATCTGCTTTCTCAGATCCATAGAGCCACAGAATCTGAGTATCATTCTGAACTCCAGTTAATCCAGTATGGATGGTTACAGTGTTTCCCTCCAGCTCCTGCAGTCTAACAGCCTCTTCTCCAGCTGTGAACAGCAAGCAGTTCAGTCTAACTTGAAAATAAATAAATAAATAAATAGTTTATGAAATAAAATAAGATCAGAGAGAAGAAGAGTTCATTTTAATACATCATGCTATTATTAGAAACACAACAGCAGCCCTTAAAGGTTAATAGCTTATTTAAAAGCCAGTATTTTTAAACAGCTAAAGATCAATTGTGTTACGCAACAGCACTCCCTGCTGCACAAGCTTGTCCACTGCCCAAAAGTGGACAAGCTTAAAAACATTTTAACGAAAAACTTTTCACATCCACATTAGATTTTGAGTCAAAAGTTTGGGCACTTTTGGCCAAATAGCACTTTATAATTTATTTATTTATTATTTTAATTAATACTAGTATTTTAATACTTAAAAAAATACTTAACTTAAAAATACTTTACAATATTTAGCTATTTTATTATTTGTTATTTTTTCCTTCCTTTACTGTGGCCTGTGCAAATGTTTGGACACTTTAAGCATTGCAAGGCTTAGATTTGTTTTTGGTAAATCTCAGTAAATCCTAGTAAATCAGGCATAAGATATGTCACTATTTTTTCATTTTAGTAGCTAGCAGCTAAATCAGATTTCCTAAGCTTTAGGAATTCTCTAAATCTCTCAAAGAAAACTGTGTTAGAAGTACAATTCAGAACATCTTGAGAAGCCAGATGAGTTTTGGAAGCACATGCTGTGGACTGATGATTTCAATGTAATTCTCTCATGTTAGGAAAGACAGAATAGCTGTGCATTGGAATTGGCTGAAGTAATGTCCAAAGTAAAAACTTTATATAAAGAGAAAAACATTTGTAATTGGAAAGTGTGGCTAAACGGATGAAGACTATTAATAGTATTTGTAAATTAAACGATTTTTATTAGTCAACACATCAAATTTAGTCATTTGAATTGAGTAGGTTTTGATTAGATAGTGCCTGTAAGCTAAAGCTGTTCGTAACACATGAAGAAAACAGTAAACACACCAGATAATCTGTAGGCCCACTGACCACAGAGCACACACAGGAAACGGGCAGTGCTGCAGCAGAACGACAGTCACACACCATTACAAACAGAGCTTACATGCACACACCACTTACAACACTTATAATAATATTAATGATAATAATAGTGATAATAAATAGTCTAAAGCAGTTCCAGACATCAGTTCCTGCCACAAGATGTTTCACTGCAAGTATTTGGACCAGAAACATCTACAGTGAAACTACATTTGTTGAAGCTGCTTTACCTCCTGCTTGAGTCGTTCTTTCACTGAAGTGAATGTACTTTTATTAGATAGTGGTTTCAGGTAACTCTACTCATCCTATGTTTAGATAAAAAAGCTCACCTGTGCTGAAGACGAGGAAACTGAGCAAAGCTCTCCTGCTGGAATCCATTTCTTCTAAATGTTGAGGAGTTCAGGGTTTCTGTGCAGCTCTGTGGGGTCTTGTTTACTCACTCTGACCTACTGCCAGTGTTTAAAAGAGGAAGTGACTGAACTTACTGTGATACTGGTGGTTAAGGGCAGTGGTTTCCAACCCTGGTCTTGGAGGACCAAGACCCTGCCCTACATGTTTTAGAGTTTACTGATCCTGCTGATCAGCTCATTAATAAGCACTTCATTGGGAATTACCGGTGAAGGGGATGATGACCACAAGGCAAGTGATGAGAGGTGTAAGACAATAAGACACTAATAAACCACACCGTGTTGAGATCACTCTGAAAAGGCCAAAACAACAACCAACCCAACCCCAACAGTGACTCTTCTAGCCCCAGGGAGGGCTTCATCCTTAGTACCCCAAACTTCATTACAGACACAGCTCTACCTAGGGACTGGGAGACACAGGTTCTCAGAGAAGAGCTGAAACAAAGGGTCCTGCTGTCCTTAATAGTTCTGACTTGGCAAGTTTGACTCATCAGTATTGTACCCTGTACAGTAATTTAGCAACTGGAACAGCAGTGTGGTGCGCAAGGAATTCTGGGATATTTGGCTGGCCAAGTCCACACAAGTCACGTCCTGATACATCCTTGCCAGGTATCCGGATTGTACTTGGCTAGATGTGAACATTTTGAATGGAGCAGAACTTGGGCTGCAACTGATGAGGTTTCACAGGAAGTGCACAGGAACATGAATACAGACAAGAACGCAGACTGAGAATCGGACATAGTAAATGGCATAGGAATCGGCTCAAAATGTACAAAATTATGAACCATTGTCAAAACCGTAGGGTGGCTAGATTTGTGAATAATAAAGGGAGGTACTGTAAGACAACAGACCTGAAGCTGTTATTTAAGGTGGGTCTACCAGGTACTAGTAAGGGGGTAAATACTTAAAAGCATTTTTTATTTAATCTGCTGGCAAATAATGACTTTGACTTGTTGAATAATTTGCTGTGAGATCAGACTGGTCTGTAATAAAACACTGGCTGGACCAATCAGTGTAAGTGTTATCTGTGATCTTCATATCTCTGGTATGTGACTTTTAAGGGTCTGTGTGTAAATTCTTAAGGCTGTGTCTGTGAGCTCATCATGAAGCTCCACCTTGACCTTCAATTTGCAGCTAGTTGCAAATGTAAGTGTCAGCAGGTGGCGCCATTTCCATTTGTTTCCATTGATGCAGCTGCACTATATGGACAAAAGTTTTGGGACACCAGCTTATTGAAGTAACTGTCTCTACTGTCCTGGGAAAGAGGCTGTCGAATAGATTTTGGAGCAGAATTACTGTGAGAATTTGATTGCATTTAAAAACATATGGGTTAGTGAGGTAAGGATGTTGGATGATCATCACCCCACCTCATCCTAAAAGTATTGGATGGAGCACCATCCATCATTCCAAACATTCCACAACTGGCATTAGGCATGGTAGTAGGTTCATGTTTATCTGCTCCAGAGAGTCCTATTCTATTGGCATTCATTAGAAGGGGTGTCCACAAACATTTAGACAGTGTATTTTAGAGCTTAGAGCTTACATTCATTGTATGTGTGCTGTAATGATAGCAGGCGCTCTTGCAGGCACAGACTCCGATATGATCACATGATTGACTAGACTGAGACTTTTGAGACTAGTTTATATACAGTATTCCAACTAGAACAGCCAAAAAGATGCACTTCAGTTAGGTAACAGCACTAGAATCCGATAGGGGTTCTAAGCAGAAACAAGCAGTTTTGTATAGGTGGGTGTTTTTTGTCTTTTTTGACTATTAATATAATAGTCTAGTAGTAATGGATCACCATTGGATGCCAATGCATATGTAGGGGGTTATAATGTACTTCAGGGAAACTACCCACCCCACCACCCCCACCCAACCCAATGGCTAAGTCCTTACAGCAACATGAAGTATGATTTATGTCCTTGTATTTATGTTTTGTATTTCTGCATAAATGTGACCTGAAATGTGATCAGATCTACATCTAATCCTTAAAATTAGATAAAAGGAAACACATTAAACAAATTACTCAAACCTTATAGTTTACATTTATTTATTGAGCGACATTACATGATCTGTAGAAGTACAGACAGAGCTAGTTTAATTTCCGTCAAATAAAAGATTCCCAAAATGTCTAGCAGCTCCTTGTTGTTGGTAAAAACTCTATATGTAAATGTTGTTGAGAACACTACTCTACATGCTCATGTTGTGGGTAAGAACACTTTTAATGAAGGTTTAGTCACTGACTTCACATAAGGAAGTGGTGAGGGACCCCGGGTAAGGTGTGAAAAATTAAGAGAAGGTGGGACACTTTCATGTTTGATTCCAGTTATGGTTTTGTTAATGTGGTTTCAGTATGATCATGATGTATCTGTAAGTAGAAGTTAAAGGTCAAAAGTGGACCAGAAGACAAGAAGAGAAATGACCTGCTGAACTGCTTTAAAGCCTTTGACCAAGAGTTAAACACATAGAGACACACACTGAGATCTGTATGAAAGGATGGGAGGAAGCAACAGTGGTTAGTGGGGGGCCCTCAACTTTGCATTGTAAAGAATAACAGAATCAAGCTGTATATGAAATAGGCACTCTCAGGAGACAAAAGAGACCCAGCTAGCATGTCCTTTTAGGGCCTGTATGGGTGGCCTAAGTGGGAACCAAAAAATGTTGTCCTCGGGTTCTATGCTGGCCCCATTCATGGATGCCCACCAAGGTCAGTGATGGAACCAGGATGGGTTGAACACAGGCCCTAGCTTATTTGTGCACTGCACATAGGACTTAGAGGGGACCCATGTGAGATAAAGGCAGGCTGTAATGACGGGATTAGTTTGGGAAGCTCAATTGGGTCCCAGTAAAAAAACACATGTATAAATCCACTCTGAGCCCATGGCCACCTGGAACAC
This sequence comes from Salminus brasiliensis, assembly GCF_030463535.1. NCBI lineage: Eukaryota > Metazoa > Chordata > Actinopteri > Characiformes > Bryconidae > Salminus > Salminus brasiliensis. Next base: position 23,034,314 of record NC_132901.1, on the reverse strand, counting down.
ACCTTGCCCATGTCCCACCCTTGTGATCCCCATATGAGCATGTTGGCTGGGAAGGCATGCTAAAAGTCCAGAGCTTCAGTCACTACAAGATTAAGGTGCACCCTCAGTTCACAGTCAAGATTCAGGTCTTAATGCATCTTTGTGCAACTCATAGCTGAGGCTGTGGGTTGCTGTATCCGGGGCAGAATATTGATTTGTACAGACGGTGGTTTTCTACAGAAGTACAGTTGCAGTTTGGTTTATGAAACGCATCTTCATATGTGTGCTAAATGAGTACACACCACTGCAGTGGAGATACATTTGTACATATTTATAATGATGCATCTTTATTCATGTGTTAAACCACATCTATACACAATGCATTCTGAAAGTCGAAAAGCACCTTTCACATCAATTACAGCCTGGTCATCAGGTCATCTCAGGCTCCGTCAGGTTGCATGAGGAACTGTTACGGGGCGGGCAGGGAGTGTCCTTAAGTACAGAGAGGGAAAATCTGTAAGGACAGGTCTGAAAACCTGTAAGGACTATAGGAAGAAAGCTCCTCCCAGGCAGATTTGACCCAGCAACCCTGGTAGTGGAGATCCAACACTGCGCCACCAGCCAGCACAGGTCATGGGTGGAATTGCAACCCTTAGAATAATGAAAAGAAAAAAACAAACAAACAAAGGATTACCCCTAGGGGTTCTGGGAACTGGAGTTCCCTTCGGTAACAGTGCCTTGCCGCTGTGGCCCCCTTTGCTGGAAGGCAGCAGCACAGACTGACCCCCTACAGAAACGACGGTGTACAGCCATCTTCAGTTCTCCCCAGAGATGTTCGATTGGGTTCAAGTCAAGTCTCTGGCTGGACCACACAAGTACATAGAGATGTCCCTAAGCCACCACCACTGCAACTGACTTTTTAGCTCATATAAAGTCTTAAAAGTGTTAATATACTTTAATGCACTTTAATGTACACAGGGCTTGAATGTGGCTTGGTCACATGACTGAGTGCATTGGCGTTAAACATATTTCCTGTCCAGCAGATCTTAGTTGCTTAGTAACCGTGTTGTTCTCAGTTGCATGGTCTTTTCTTCCTATCAGTCTCTGTTACCATAACATCTAACCGTTGGTTTAACATTTGACTATCTGTAGGCTGATCTGAGGGAGCTGATAAAGGACAGGTTTCCGTAGAGCAGGTTAAATGTCATTAACAGAAGGCACTTACATGATATGACATCTGGTCTAGAAACACCTGCCAGTAGAAACACCCCCTGGTTTTCACTTTTGTCCTACCTAAGCCTCTTTCCCGAGGGTAATCATGTCTAATAGTGTACTTCATCATTTTTACCTGATGAAAGCTGTGAATAGAGGTTCTATTGCACTGTAATTTAAGCAGTTTTTTGATTCAGTATTTAAACAGCTGAAGAACCGCCACGGTGTCTTACATTAAAACCTTTGTTCTTCACTGTGAGCAGGAACAGGATGTGATGGTGAGAACTGAAAGAGATGTGAGAGAGGAACCTTTGCATTGCAAGTTAACTCCTCTAGTCAGTTCCTTTATATTGTCTTTATTAAAAAGCTGAATGAGTGAGAACACACTGACCTACTGAGCCTCAGCAGCACGCAATGTTTGCACTAAGCTAACGCTAAAGGTTGTGGTTAGTGTTTGTTTATACCCAGAGCGGGACAAGCAAGACCAGCTCATAGAAACTGTATAAAATGCCACACTCAGTGTATCATGAGCGACCTGAACACGTACAAGGTCATTGTGATCATGTCATGAGTATAAGTAATCAAAACGAGTCAATATTGCAGTTTATCTAGAAGATCTAGTGCTCAGACAGTACCACTGTAAGGTCCGAAACCTGAATTTAACTGGAAAATATTTATTATCTTATTAATCTTTGATTTGTGATGTAAAGACATCTGCCTGGAGGCTCAATATTTGACTTGAAGGTCAGTCTACATAGTGAACCAATATCCAGCAGCCAATAAGTCATCTTCATAATTACTACATAGTTTTTTAAGTTCAAGCTGTTGGGAAAGCAACCCAAGGGTTTCCTTGTGAAGCTGCTCATGAGAAAACCAAGAATTTGTGAAGAGTCAAAATTTGATAGTTCTGATGTCTAAAGGATTGTGAAAAGGGTGTTTGTGAAGGAGGACTGAGATGATAACTGAGGAAACTGAAAGCAGAGATGGTGGGAATGTCCCTGAGGAAATCCAGGGTTTTGGTAATTGGAGGGAGGAGTTTTCAGGGAAACTGAGACACATTAGCTCTGGGGGGAGAATTCTCAGATCTCACAAATAACCCAAACAACATTACGAGACTACAGTGGGCTTTATTTCGGCTCAGTCTGACTTACTCTTTAAGTATGAACCACCCAACTCTGTGGTCTGTGGATGGTTGCCAGATGTATTAGAGTGTCTGGAAAGACCTTCTGAAGAGGTTCTCAGAACTCACATGGAGTAAACAGGCCGTATCTAAGTAGATATTAATAATGGAGTAAAGCTTAGTGATATTTAATGTTTGATGTTTAAATGTTTGATGTTTATTGTTGCAACCCGGGTCGGAGGGTAACGCAGTTTCAGTCCTGTATATGTCTTGTACTTATTGTAGTTTTGTCAATAAAGCTGACTTGGACTTTGACTTTGAGAAGTTCAGATATTTCCCCCATAAGTGGAAATTTATGATGATTTAAGATCAGTTAAGTTCACTCATTGGGTTCTCTTTCACTTTTCAGGCCTAAAGTCAGTTTTATTTTTTTGGACTAATTTAAATGTTTTAGATATTATATAATTAATGTTTATGAGGTACGAACAGGCTTAACCAAGCACTTATTTACACAAATACTTCTCTACGTGTTTTAGGTCTTCTTACTGAAGTACTATGTGTGCATAGTTTCAATGTGTAGAACCAATAAAGGCTGTGTACTGTGTGACGAGCCTGTGCAATGTCTGGTGATGCTGTAGTGGCTGGGACTAAAGGCCTTATCAGGAGCACTATATAGTGTGCTTGTAGTGGGCATCTCCTGTGTTCTTGTGCTTTTGTGTCTAAGCCTTCTGAGTTTTCTTATGGGAATTTTCGCTTTAGTTTTTTAATGGCTTATGATCTTATAATTTTTATTTCATATTAAATCAAATTTGCCACGTATGCTCTGTGTGTCCCCCTTTTATTTGTCATGATGTTAAGGCCGGTCATGTCAAATTTTGGACAAAGCCTATTTTATGTTCTTTCCCACAATTTCCTCTTGCCTCTGTGACCGTTGCTCATGTGATGAGCTCAGCAGATGCTGTCGGTTGTGACCGTTTTTGTGTGTGTGTGTGTGTGTGTGCTTGCAAGACTGAATAGGAACCTCCAACAAAACAATATTTAACCCATTTCAAACTTTTTTATTTTAATATTTACACTTAAACACATTCAACACTCTCATAATAAACATACCTTTCCAAATGGGTGTGGTTTATTGTACATGGAGGTGTGTGTTGCTGGGGTGTGTATGTGTTATCTTTACTTCTGCTTTTCCTCCACTAACAGCCTCCAAACCGCCGGTGAAGCAACGTTTTTTAAGGAAACTAAATAAGGAACTAATAAACCAGGTGATGTGTTTAGTGGCTTAATTTGGATTAATTCTGCTGGAGAGAAAAATGAAGACTAACCTATAAATAGAGAGCAGCAGGTTAAAGTCACCCTGATTAATTAACTTCAAGGAATCCACAGTATTATATTAGTATGGTTTTGAGACAGTATACATTAGTTTCCTCTCAGGATGATTTTTAAGGGATGGACAAAATCCAGCTGACTCACCTGTTCAGTTCATAAAACACAGCTCAGCCCAGTCTGTGGAAAAAACAACAGATGCTGAATAAGTGATGAGAGATGAATGATAAACAACAGTGCTACTTTTCCATGATGGCCGAGTCCTGCAGCACTCTTAGATCTCTAATGCAGCTGATATATGCTGTGTACTGATTGGTTGATAGCTGTAAATGGAGGGGAGGATGCTTTATAGACCTCCAACACAGAAAGAACAAACCCCTCACTGAAATTCACCAGAACCAAAACAAGGTACAGTATCTTCTGAATAATGCAACACCAGAAATAAACATATGAATACAATAATAATAATAATAGTAATAATAATAATAATAATAATAATAATAATAATGACAACACTGAGAAGTGTTGCATATTCTAATAGGAGTGCAGGGGTGACCATATTTGTGGCCTGGATTGTAGAACAGTAGTCTTGCTGTGTCTCTTTAGTCACATAACAGCATTTAATGAGGGACTGATGAAGCTTCGTATTTAAATAGTAAATTTGAATTGAGGCTAACCGCCAATCGTTTGTTTGAACTGCGGGCAGACAGAGGCACATTAAGGTTCAGGCTTTCTTCTGGAATAACTCAGCTGATATATTTTGTTTAACAAAACTTAAAAGCTGCACAACAAGGCTGTAAACCCAAATTCTGCTGCAGGAGCACAGGGTGGTAAAACAGGACGGTTCGTACTCCCTGTAGCAGCAGTTAGCAGCCCCCTTTCACCCACACTAAACGGAAGTGGGGGTGGGTTTCAGCTTGAAAAGTGGTCTCAGAGTTACGCTGAAAACATTTACATCAGGTCAGTGAAGTTCTTCAAGTGGAAAGTGGAAATGTTGTATGGATGGGACTGAATATACTGTGAGGGCTTTGCCTGAAGACACTATAAGCACTGTGTAGTGTGGAAGTTGATGTTGTATTTTAATGAAGGACTTTCTTTGTTACCCCTTTGTTACAGTGTATGAGGGAGTACCTGAGTGCAGCTAAACTCTGAAACCGCCTCCTGACTGTATCAGATAAAAACCAGCCATAGATACTAAACTATGATCATGCTGCTACAGCTGATTGTGGATTTAGATCTATGATTATCACATAAATGCACAGACAGACAGACGGCTGGACGGACGGACGGGCAGACAGCTAAATGAATGGATGGAATAACAGATAGATAGATAGATAGATAGATAGATAGATAGATAGATAGATAGATAGATAGATAGATAGATGGGCAGACAGCTAAATGAATGGATGGAAAGACAGATAGATAGATAGATAGATAGATAGATAGATAGATAGATAGATAGATAGATGGGCAGACAGCTAAAACATTTACATCAGGTCAGTGAAGTTCTTCAAGTGAAAAGTGGAAATGGTGTATGGATGGGACTGAATATACTGTGAGGGCTTTGCCTAAAGACACTATAGGCACTGTGTAGTGTGGAAGTTGATGTTGTATTTTAATGAAGGACTTTCTTTGTTACCCCTTTGTTACAGTGTATGAGGGAGTACCTGAGTGCAGCTAAACTCTGAAATCACCTCCTGACTGTATCAGATAAAAACCAGCCATAGATACTAAACTATGATCATGCTGCTACAGCTTTTATGGATTTAATAAACATTTAAAAAAATTATGGATTTAATAGACAGATAGACAGACAGACAGACAGACAGACAGATAGATAGATAGATAGATAGACAGACAGACAGACAGATAGATAGATAGATAGATAAATAGATAGATGGGCAGACAGCTACATGAATGGATGGATAGACAGACATGGTTGGCAAGAAAGAATGATGAATGGACAGAAAGACATATAGACAGATCATCATCAGTAATAAAATAGCAATTCACGAAATAAATAAATAAATAAATAAATAAATGTAACTCTTTACTTTAAGCTTCTTGATCAGTTCTGAACTTTAAGTAGTTAGTTCAGTAGTTTTGATTGATGTTGTTAATCCTATGTCGTTTTAAAGTGAAAGGTAAAGTTAATGTTTCACGCAGTGCATCATGGACATGCTCAGTCTAGACCAGCCCTGTTTCAGCGCGTGTGGAGGCTCCGCTTCTCTGCTCTTTGTGAAGCTGAGAAGACTCTCAATGGACTTCAGTGCTCGGTTTATAGATTATTGATCAAATGGATCATTAAAATGTTCATATTCTGGATTCCTCGAGCTCTTTTCTGCCTGCTTTACTGTAAGTCTGCTTTCCTGAAGTCTGAACCTACAGAGCAGTCAGTCCAGTTTTAACGGCTAGAACAGACAGACAGACGGACAGTCTTAGTAGTTCAGGACCTGAATTCAGTGGTAAAGATCATCTCTGTTAATGTCGATGTGTTTATATTCAGGAGAGGAGGGCTGGAAGAAGTGGTAGCAGTGTTAGATGATGAGCTCTCAGGGTGAAGAAGCACATCAGAAGGATCTGGATAAGAGTAGTGTGGAGTTTAGTGGAGCTGTACTGGATCATGGAGGGACTAAAGAAGCAGGATCAGTAGATGAGCTCCCAGTCAGCAGCTGGGTCTACCTTGTAGTACAACTACTGTGTTCCTCCTGTACTTGAGTTCATCAGTGGACTGAACTTCTTTACCTACACTGTTTCAGGTCTGCTGTTCACAGCTGGAGAAGAGGCTGTTAGACTGCAGGAGCTGGAGGGAAACACTGTAACCATCCATACTGGATTAACTGGAGTTCAGAATGATACTCAGATACTGTGGCTCTATGGATCTGAGAAAGCAGATGTAAACATAGTCATCTGTCAGGTCTTTAGAGGAGAGACTAAAACAGAATATAACAGAGACAGATTCAGAGACAGACTGCAGCTGGACAGAAGCAGTGGATCTTTAACCATCAGAAACATCAGCAGAGAAGATTCTGGAGTTTATACATTACAGATCATTAGAGGAAGTTTCTCAGTCTGGAGTTTCAGAATTAAGGTTTATGGTGAGTAAATTTATTTTCATGTATAAATTCTGCAGAACTGGGTTCAGACTGGAGCAGCTGCTGCCCTGGACGTTTGTTGTGGTTTAGTACTTAATTAAATATAATGCAGCATAGTGTATCTATGAAAAAAATAATGTAGTGTAATTATGAAACATGCCACTAAACTGGGTTTGATTGGTCCAAAATGGCGTGTTGTACTGTGATCAATATATTACAGTACCTGATAGATTGCTGTTGTAATTACTGCATGACTACCTTGTTTTTTACATTAATTTTACTGCTTATTAGAAATGGCTAATTTCATGTGTTCAGAAGAATATATTTAATATGATGAATTAAGGGATCAATTCATTTAAAGATGTCCTCATTCAGCACTGTACAATCTGAGATATGGACAGTAATGGGCATTACTAACTATTAGGAAGGTATATGGGAGGCTTATGTAAATATTATAATTTATACACTGTTTATATATGATTTATATACTGATTTATATCTGAATTTGATCATCATCAGCGCTCAACGCTGTTAGTGCTTTATAGTATTGTGGTGTGGTTGTATTGTATTAATTATTTTTATTCCACAGCTCCAGTATCAACGCTAGTCATTAGAAATCAAACTTCCAATGAATCGTGTTCTCCTGTGTGTTCTGTGGAGAACGGGGAGGATGTGACTTTGTCCTGGTATGAAGAGAAAGAGAGAATCTCCAGCATCAGTAGATCAGATTCCAGTGAACATCTTCATCTTTCTCTGAATAGAACCTTCCCTAACATCTACACTTACACTTGTGAGTCTGCTAATCCAGTCAGCCACGAAACAGCCCAGCTCAACATTGCAGAGCTCTGTAATATTAACACAGGTAGGTCAGAATCAGCATTACTTTGTGATTACATTATTTTAGTGTGGTGTTTGTTGGTTGCTGAAATGTATTACTAATTATTATTATTATTATTATTATTATTATTATTATTGTTGTTGTTGTTTCATTTGTAATAGATACACGTGGAGATGGGTTTGTGAAGTCATTGGCTCCTCTCCTGATCTCTTTTGGACTGTTTGGAGCTGCTCTACTATTTATATCAGTGTGTTTTTGGAAAAAGAGGAGAAAACCAGGCAAGAAATACATCTTGTGATTCTGCAGCATATGTTATTATTATTATTATTATTATTGTTTATATGTTTTATTTAAATTTTTTTGTATGTGTTACTGCTTTTGCATTTCACATGTTCTTACACGCTGTTCTGTCTCTAGTTTCTGAAGATGGTGAGTCGAATTATATTGATGTGAAAATTTCACCTCAGAGACAAAAGGAAGTCCAGAATTCAAAACCGGTAATTTTATAAATAATTAACTGTATTTAATCTTTGATTTGAACTTGTTTACCTCGTAAAATTTATATGCATGAATACCATTCTGCAGATTTCCTACAATACCAGTTCTGATGGTCCTTTATTCTTACAAAAGAACAAATGACGCGATTCAGCACAATGAGTCTTTTTTCAGTTCTGGTTGTGTACTGGCTGTGTAGTCTACTCACTCTGCATGTATGGGGAAGGGCAGCCTTTTGAAATATAAGCGGGCTTTTTATTTTACCAGCCTCAGCGACCTGACGGTTAACTAGTCTGACTGGTTTAATGAATTTGTCGAGACACGCGTAACCTGTAGACCACTCTGGATCTTCTTATCGCATCTGCTCTTCAACACTGCACTCTCATATGCTTTTAGCATAGTGAAATAATGTCTGTGCTCATGATGTAAAAAGTGTTTTATGATGTTATTTATCATGATTACAATGACGTCATCATTGCCCACTCCTAGTATGAGATTGGTTTTGACTTTTAAGGGACTTTTTGAGGGACTTTTTCTGGGATAAGATTAAATATCCTCATTATAGGACTTATTTTTTTGTGCCAGATTACATATATATAAAACACATACATATTAAATTCCCTTATACATATTTAATTACTGCTCTGAAATGACTCTAGATCACCTAGAATCTAGACTGTTAATGAAACTACAGCTGTGTCAGCATTCAGGTATCAGCCACATCAAAGCCATAAAGCAAAATGAAATATCTGTCTGAATTTACAGTGTTATCCTGCAGAGCAGGGGTTTTTAACTGTAGTCTTATCTGTGTTTTACAGGAAAACGGAACAAGAATTCAAGATCCGGATTCAGTGGTGTACTCAGACATCTTGACGTAAATTTGTATTTCAATGTTTTTTGTATGTAATTTTTACATTTTTTAGTTTTTTGCTTATCAAGTTTAAGCCACTTGTTTTAAAGTGGTCACAAACATTTACTCTCTACAATATTTTTATTTTATTAAAACATCTTTTAGTATTAACCAGTATCTCAGTGCCCTGTTTCATATTTACTACAGTTCAGTGGGATTTAATTTGAGTAGATTTTACTGTCCGCTGGTTCTTCCTGCCTGAACTTTCCTGCCTGAACTTGTCCAACCATTTCAATCAGTGTTATTATTTAACACGTGAACTCCTGGGGGATCTGATCTCCTCGTCAGAGGCGTATTACAGACATATAGAGTTCATACAGCTTGAAAACTTCCACTTGCTTGTTAATAAAATGAAATAGGAATACAAAATCAAAATATTTTCACTAGTGCTCTCAGACCTTTTGACCCCACTGTAATATATACATATCCAAAATAAAATAAACAAGATACTGTACAATATAACTACTACTCTTAATAATAATAATAGCAATCTTCCAAAATTGAAATGTGGGAAATACAATGTAAAGTTATGCGTTTCTGTAAAGACTAATACACTACTAAAAGTAATGGCAGTGGCAAATGGCATTTCAATGACAAACAGTGGTTCCTCTATTGCATTGCTCAAAGATCCCTTTGTAGCGTCTTTATCTGTAAAAATGTGAACCTTTTAGTGGCTGGTGTTTGTGTCAGGTTAGTTAATGAATTGACTGTCCTACCTTTACTAACACGTCCTGTTTTTACTGACTCAAACAACGTCAGATACCAGTGATCAGACTGCTTTTCATCATTTATACCAGCAGTGTTAACCCCTAAAAACAGCAAGGCTTATTACACACTAAGATGTATTTTTCAGTAAATACAGGGACTTTTGTACAAACTGGTGGGACGTTTCTCTGGAAATAGAAGTTTGTAATACAGAAACCGAAACCAGAGCTATTAAGAATCACCAACAAGCTGAGCTCCACTCTTCCATCTGCTGTATTTTTGAATTTCAGGATGTGTTCAGAGTGCTCTGTATTTACGGGAGTCAAAGCTTTTGTTCCAAGGTGCTCTTTAAACAGCCTATGGGACACAAGCCTTATTACAAAGTTCTGTTACAGAATAGACCCTCCAGTTTGTACAGAGTCTCTGTAGTTAATAAATTATACACCTCAGTATGTAATAAGAATGTCAAACAGATATTAAAATGTGTTGCTTCATGACCAGCAAAATCCAATAAAATATAGATTTAATTATTAAAAATGTAAAAAAATATCTGACTAAGCTTAATGGAGAGCAAAGATGTGTATTTAGTCAATAAAATCAGTCAGCAGATTTCTCATGTTGTTGCTTGTTAATTTAAGCAGACTGATCTTCTTTTCACTGTTGTTACTGGGGGCGCTGGCTGCTGACAATAAATGAACCTTAGCAGTTTTATACTTTTACAACAGCGCCCCCTGAAGGTCAAAAAAGCTGATTTACCCACAACACTTCAGTTAAAACCTTTAACAGCAACTCTTTTTAATACCCTTGATTTTGTGGAAAAAAAAACAATGAATGAGCAGGTGTCCCAATACCTTTGTCCACATAGTGTATCTGTTAATGTACCAAAAAGCCTTCCCTGGAAAGTAGAAACAGCTACTCCAACAAAAGCAGAATAAACTATTTAAAAGAAAAAACAATAAATGAGCATGTGTCCCAATACTTTTGTCCATATACATTATCAGCTAATGTACCAGTCAAGTAAATCTAAATGAAAATATCCTCATGTATCTCCTCTGTTACTGTCAGCAAATTAAGAATAAAAGAATTATAATTTATTAATGGCTTTATAGATCTAGAAATATAATCAGGTAGCTTTTATAAACTCATAGGAGAAACTATGCCATTTTCTACTAGACATAAAAAGTCTCAAAAACAATTGATCTCTAAATGATCTCTGAAATCACTAAAACAGTGGTTAGAATTAAACTCCAGTACAGTTCCCAGTTTACCCTGTTTTATTCTCCAGTCTGATCTCCAAAATATGTAATATCTGTAATATAAGTAATATCTGACCAACAGCTTCATCTGAACATTTAATCAGTTCCTCATCCGGTTTCTGTCATTTTACCACGAATGCAGGGTAAACAAGAACTAAATACCCTATAATAATAATAATAATAATAATAATAATAATAAAGCAATAATAACAGAAATATGATTCTTAATATGAAAGAAGATGAATGTACATAGTTTGAGTAAATTATAAAAAGCTGCTCATTCTTTAAATTCAGAAAATAGCTTTACCTGCTGAACTTCCTAGAACTCCACGAAGCTCCGTAAAACCACCAGATCTCACACCACCACCAACCCGTCAGACACGTCCATCAGACAGTGTCCTTCAGATAGTGTCCTTCAGACTAGGGTTATACAGTATATAATAAAACTAGGTTTCTATTCAGCATTTCTGATTCTTCTGTTCAGAGACTGAACTCAGTTCAGTAGACGAGCTCTGCGCTCCAACCAGCGCCGCTCTCTCTCTCTCTCTCTCTCTCTCTCTCTCTCTCTCTCTCTCTGTCTGTCTATGAAATGGCGGAACTGCCTCCCAAACTTCTACGAAACAGTCTGGTCTCCTCCTTCATGGTGACGTAGAATAAGTCGGTCATTCTCAGTGTACTGAAGCGAGATGTCCTCTACTCTCCTCCGCTCTGCAGGTTCAGAATGAAGCTTGTATTTTACAGTGATCTGAAATACTGCAGTCAGGTAGAGCTCTGATCTACTGCAGACCCAGCTCAGAAACTCCTCAATCTGTACAGACTCTGATATTAGACACAGTAATACTGACTCTCATCACTCCTACCACACTTCACTGAGCTCCACATATCTCCATAAAAGTACCACCTCAGTCAGCTGTGAGTCCCACCTATCAGATGATGTCCAGACTGGATGTTTTCTGAGTGAATGAAGGAGTTGTTGGTATTTCCAGTCCTTTAAACCAGCAGATCAGCAGTGATAAAACCTTCAGCTCAAACCAGTACAATCCTTTCTCACCAGTTCAGTCTTCATAATGGAGACATCCACACACAGCCTTTGTTTCCTCTTCCATGGTGACAGAGGGTAACATTGAGAGTGAAATTTAAATAAACATATTAAAATGCATTTCCTCCCTTGTACACTTCATCAGCTCACTCTGATAGAGTGATAAAAAAGGCTTTTTTAAATGCAAAAAATGTACACTTTCCTGACAGAACTGTGCCAGTTAGAGCTGGGGTAGAAAGTTCTAGCCATAGTCAGAAGACCTTTAGCAACACCTTGATTATTACAGTCAGTTGCGTGCATGTATGCATCCAGTCATCTTCATTATCAATCACATCATTAAACATCTAATATTTAGGATTTAACAGTAAAGTTAATTAGTGTAATAGAAAATTTCAGCTTCACCTACCACCCTGCTGAGCTTCTTCACCAGTCAGCTCAGAAGATAGAAGGAAGAAAGTGCTCATTTGCCTCAGTTTTGCCTGTGAAATGATGTCTACGTTGTTTTTTTCTGGAATGGATGGCATTAAAAGCATTTCCAGGATCTCTCTGTCAGCTGAGTTTGTGTACAGTGTCCTGAAGAAACCTGAACTTCAACATAGCTAAACAATGACGACTGGTTCCACCTATGTTTACACTAGACACTCGTAAATAGACAAGACCCAAACTTTATACAGTCAGCAGTTTACATACAGGTCACTTAATATTGTCATTTGTCCCTTTATATGACTTTGTGTGGGTTTCAGTACAGTAATAGCAGACAACCTTCGGACTTCAGTCACATAAAACTGTAATGTAAAACTGGTTGGTGAGTTGAAACTCAAAGTTGTTGTTTTTGGACATGGGCTTGACTCCAAAGTACAGTCTACCTGTTCTTAATAGGTTCAGATTTAAGACATTGGAACTTCCAGTTCAATTTTATATTTAAAATCCAATCTTCTGGCTGAAGGTTTGAGGTTTTGCTGAAGAACTTTCCAATTTTCTTCCCCATCATTCTGTCTACTTTCTGCAAGGTGAAAACTGTTCCACTGGCAGCAAAACATCCCCAGAGAGTAATACACAGTGGTAGTTACAACACTGTACAGATTAGACCATTAGATTGCACCAGCTTAACAGTGCTCATTTTGAAGAAGGGAGATGTTTCTGGCATGATATTCCAAAACTACGGGAACCATGGAAAACATTATGACTGTCGCTGTAAATGAGCACAACTGGAAACCCTATGCACAGTCACACTGCACCCACAAAGACTTTTCCCCATTCATATGCCACCTGAACTTACATTATCCGGTGCCTTTTGTAAATAATGTAAATATCAGATTATATCAAACCTGTACATTTAACTGCTTTTACCAGTGCAATAGTGTAAACAAAGAGTATGTATAATGTGTGTATAAGTTTAGTATAAGTTATTGTGTAAATATTCAGTATTTCTATTTGTTTGTTTTTACCCCTGTGTAATGTGATGAGACAATAAAAGTGTTTTGATTTTATTTGATAACTGTATATATAAGTACATACTATATATGTTTATGCTATATACGTGATGTTCAGTTTTGGTCAATCTGTACAGATCAGTTTCCTTGATCTAAGGTCTCTATAATATGAAAAACAAATATCCGGTTTATTGATTTGGATTGTGTTTCTTGACCAATAAAATGTAAAGTTACATGGCACATGGCTAAATCCAAACTAAAGTCAAGGTTAGATCAAAGAAAATGTATGTAGTTTGGCTTTAGAATAAAATAAATAAATAAATATCATATTTATTGATTTATTTATGTATTTGTGACAAAAACAAACGTAGAGTCAAAGGGCTATAAGATCATATATACATATGAAGTTAAAAGGCAAGTGTGGGAACAATGGAGCCAACCTTTACCACAGTAGTCTCAAACCCCAAACACCTTTACCCACTCCTGTCTTCACACTCACTGCTACTAACTTACTGTGGAAATTGTATTGGGTTTTTTTATTTCTCTGTTGTGAATGCTAAACAAACACTATTCTTTAGTGAGGCAAGTATGCAGATGTCCTCTTCATTACTGTTAGAACTGAGATAAATGCGTTTCTCAGATTTTTCTGCACAAAATATTTTAATATATAAATAATTATATATGAATACACACGCTCAGAAGCATCACTCTCTGCACTCTGACTCAGAGTGGTACCTATTGTGGTTTTTCTATCTAGGTCAGAATGTATGAGGGTCTGCACAGTGCACGTGAATGTGGCTTGGTATGTTCAGTGGAAACAGGTCAAAATGCAGGCATGTCTCTGACTGGGTTTTGCGGGTTCCATGCTGTAGAGGCATAGGTGACAGGTCTCAGTAGCACCAAATGTTTGGTTGTCAAATCAATGTTGAAATGGCCTTCACATACAGAGTTCAACAATTATTCAATGGTGATTGTTCACTAGGTTGGTAAAATGAAGAGGTTGCAATGTACAATTCACTGCCTTCAGAGCACAGAGTCAAACCCACACTCTTAATAGTAAAGGTCCATAGGAGCGAAGTCCATAGAAGAAGCATGTTTGGTTCCATAAAGGAAGTGAAAATTTAAAAAAATGGCTGAAGAACATTTACACTGTCTTCTTTTCACACTCTGGCCTATAAAAGACTGCAACATGTAAAAGGGAAAATCACACATGAAATAATATAGATATAATTAGCTTTATTGATGTCTACTGTGAATAAATATAATCACTCCTAATCTGAGGTCATCTAGGGTCTTCAGGTTCTGCAACAGAGACCATAGAGAAGATAGAAAATACAGACTCTCCTAGAAAGATTAGAATAAAGGTGGTCAGATCAGGTCAATATGACAACAACCTAAGCTATACTCCGGGAGCCAAGATCTACCATCTCTCCTGGGAGTCTACCCTGGATCTGACCAAGCACATCACTAATTGGCTCAAGTCCTATATGAGCAAGTCCCTGTTTACCCCAGGTGCATCCTTTAATCACTGCACCTCCCACTGGCTAGCCACACCTATCCCATTAGCAGCCATCAGAGGACACACACACAGGGTCTCAACAACTCACACATCTCTTTAACCAAAATTGTTCTTTATGGAACCAAAACTGGTTTTATTAAAAACATTTATAAAAAAAATGTTTTATTATGGCCTGCCACAACCCAAAGAACCCTTCGTAGTGCCTTAATTACTTAAGGAGCTACTTAATGCTACTCATCAGTTTCTGAAGTAAAATTTGATGTATTTACCCAAATACATTTAATGATGTTGAACTCTTGGCTCCTTTTTCAACAAGGGCACCCCATCCTTTCAAACCCACAGCACTGTAGAAGTATGGACAGAAGGATATTTTCAGATCTGAAGCAAGAGTGAAGCATGTTTTTCTCCTCTCTCTACTAAAGACAAAACAGTTCAGTGCTGTTTATCTGGTGGGGGTCAGTTTGAGGGGTCTACCAGGTTTTTGTTTTTCACTTATGTGCCTTTGACTATCGTGTGTCTAAACTCCTTAGAAACATTTCCTGCAAAATGAGGAACTGTGTGACTTCTCATTTATTATTTCTTCTAATATCATATATCATAATAACATACTCTAATATAAGGGTATTAAAAATGGTTGTTTAAAATCCTGCTTTTGTTGGAGTAACTGTCCCTACTGTTCAAGGAAGAAGGCTTTCTGGTTTTTGGAGCACATTTTAGAGCGTTAGTGAAATCTGGATGTCGGGTGATCATCCCAAACTTCCCAATTCATCCCAAAAATATTGAATGGAGCACCATCCATCATTCAATAAATTCATGTTTATTTGCTCCAGAGAGACTTATTCTATTGGCGTTACTTCTTTACAGGGGCTTAACAAGCTGTGTGTGCGCATTTGCACATCTGTAGCAGTATTGGGTTCAAACTTAAAGTAGCTGAATGCATTCATTAAAAGGGGTGTCCACACACTTTTGAACATATAGTGTGTTTATATGGCTCTTTTGAGAATAAATATGACTGCACAGTTGTATGTAAGTAGGTCCTTTGGATCAGAGCCATACAGACCCAGCAGAAGGCAGAAGAGTGCACTCATAATTAATTTTTAAAAAGTGGGCCCTCAAGACCTATATTAGAATTTGTACTTGTAGACCTAAAGTATCAGTATGGTTTATTTATGATTACATAAATAAAGAAATAAAAAAACATATTTGTTATTGTTGAAAAGTCCTAACACTTGAGTTTAAAAGTCTCAAATCCTATATTATAATCCGTTTAGCCCCATTCACTTCCATTTAAAAAGATCTCAGTCGGGAGCTCCATCTAGCGTTGTAGGGTTTTTTTTTAACTCTCATTTTGTTTAGTGGCAGAAACTGACACGGCCTCTCAGATAAGTGCAGTTCGTGTACAGCTGTTTACAGACCTTTTAGGGAAGAGTAGTTTTAAAATAAATAAAACATTCATTGTTGCTTAGATTCTGGAACTGTTAAGAATATTAAAAAAATAAAATTCTGAATTTAATCAAATAGCTGATCCAGTTTTCCATGTACATTTCTCTCCCTTCTGCTACACTTTCTGAAATAGAGTGAGAAGTTCTTATTTACTTCAAAAGACACCTCTAAAGAACCCTTACTTGTTGCAAAGACCCACTATCTACTGTCTGCCTGATAATCTTCTGATACTTCTGATTCTTGGTCTGTAGAGCCACCGTATCCCACCATCAGTTCTTCAATGAATGTTGGTTCTTTGTACTGAATGTGGTTATCTAAATGTTAGGATATCTTAATGAGCTCTGCTGTATAGGCCAATGTCTGGATTTAATTTTCTCTAAGAAAATGTGGCACTGTTAGAGAAGCATGGTCTGGTCCACATGTGTCCGTCTGATCTCCTTGTGCAATGCCATAGAATAACTTTTTTTTTGGTTTCATAAAAAACACTTTGGTTAAAGTGATGTGAGTGTGGAGAACTTTTTAAAGGTGTGAGGGTTGTTTACTAATTCACCCACATTAAAAGTGGTTCTTCAATGGCATGGTATCGCACAGAGAAACCTTTGAAGCATCTTAAAAATAAAAAAAAATAAAATAAAAAATCAAGAGTGAACCTGAACAACCTGGTGCAACTTTCTTCCAAATAATGTACAAAGCAGAAGGTAGAAGGTAGAGCAGAAGGTGTTCTAGAAGGCGGTTCAACCAATAGTTGAATATGTATGCAAGCGGTGCTCAGTTTTTGATCATTTTGACAAATAAATTTAGACATTTGGATGGATCAATTTGTGTCACGATCCAGACGAATCTGATAACTTTCGAAGGCAAATATCTAGTCATATAAATATATGATATGACATATCACATTATATTACATTTAAGGCATTCAGCAGACTTACAAAAGTGCTTTGCTATTTACCCATGAGAAACCTCAGCTAGTTTATATAGACTAATAATTCAAAGATCCCTCTAAGTTTAGACTCTACTAAACACAAGTCAGTAAGGAGACCATAGTACTCTTCTCTTAACCTGAGTCCTCTCAGAAGAGGAGGGTCTTCAGTCTGGGTTTGAAGACAGCGAGCGTTGGACTCTTCTGTTCGGACACCCAGGGGAAGCTCGTTCCACCACTTCGGTGCATGACAGAAAAAAGTTTGGACGCCTGTCTTCCGTGGGTTTTGAGGGATGGCGGGTCGAGCCGAGCTGTACTTGAAGCTGGAAGGGCTCTTGGTGCGGATCGGCTTTTGATCATTGCCATCAAGTACAGAGGGGCTGGTCCGTTCTTGGCTTTGTAGGCCAGCGTCGGGGTTTTGAATCTGATGCAGGAAGCAGCTACAGGAAGCCAGTGAAGAGAACGCAGCAGTGGAGTGACGTGGCAGAATTTAGGAATGTTGAAGACGACCCGTGCCGCTGCATTCTGGATAAGCTGCAGGGGCCTGATGGTCCGTAAAGGGAGACCAGCCAGAAGAGAGTTGCAGTAGTCAAGTCTGGAAGTGACGAGAGACTGAGGCGTGATGAGCACCTGGGCGACTCTCTAGAAAGGAAGGGTCGTATTCTCCGGATGTTGTACAGGAGGAATCTGCATGACCGAGTTATGTTTGCAACATGGCTTGAGAACGATAACTGATCATCCATGACTACAGCAAGGCTTCGAGCTTCTGTAGAAGGAGTGACCATTTCTGGGATCCATTGGATACATCCAAGGAGTGACCATTGTCTTGTTGGGATCCAGCCATTGATTGAAAAGTCTAAAAGTGAGTTGGGAGGCAATTGGTTGGCATTATTCTTCATTGCTGTAAAGGAGGAGGCCAAAGTTAGTTCATTTTAGTGATTGACAAAGATAAGGATATGTACTACACAGGGCCTTCATGCTAAAAAAAAAACTACAACTGGGGTCTTAGGTTTTCATGTCTTTTTATGTAGTTGTTGATTTCTTCTTGTATTCTTACTGAACACACACACAAAACACATGAGTTTTAAAAAAAAATCCTTTAGAGCTGGAGAAAGAAATCTTGGGATGAACTAAGACTCACAAGGGAGACCCATCCTCCTTTGGTCAGAACTATTTATAAACTATTGATACGACACGATATGATAAGTCACCAAACCACTGCATAAGACTGTTCTACTTTTTAGGTGTGCAACATAGTGATTAAATCATAATATAATAATCCTATGGTATCATGCCCTACCTAAATAAACCTATAAGATAATTCTTTATTAGTAATTATTAATTAATAATGATGTTGGTGACCTTCTCTTTTATGTATTAGGTCATCAGTTTGAAGAATAAAAGACAGCACTGAAAGGTTACAGATGTTATTGAATAAATTGGACCTCAATATGGGTCTTCTGAGTATCTATAAAATGCATTCAGGGTTTGAACAGAAGAGGGCAGTGTTGTATAAAGCTGGCCTCTAAAATAGGTCCAAAAGGTGCCTGTTATACTGTATTTCTACCTGAAGGCTACGTGAAGTCCTTATTTTGTCAAAAGTGATTATAAATGATAATAATAATAATAATAATAATTATTATTATTATTATTATTATAATTATAATAGTTGTAAACAATATTGTATTTATTGTTTATTAAATTATTGTTAACAATGTATAATAATAATAATTATTATTATTATTATTATTATTATATTTATAATCACAACACAAACATGATGTTTGACAAATAATAATAAATAATATTTAATTTAGCTTTTGCAGCCAGATAAAGAACCACACAAGTATTTGTCCAGGTTTTTATTAAGAATTACCATTATTAAATCATTTTTCCCCCCCCTTTCTGAAATTATCTAAGACAAAGGCAAAATCATTCAAGTATTCACACTGAAATAAATGCAGAATGTTTATAGTTGTAAAGCTGGCCCCAAAGCTCTTAAAATAGGGCTGCAGAGTATTGTAGTCACAATAGTCTCAGGATGTGTAATGATGTCATGTCAAGTATAATTAAATGTTAACATTTTTTTCAGCTTGATACATAAAGAAAATTCACACTTCTATCATTTTCCATGAGACATATCCCAGAGATTGATCATATCTGCCCAATATCATTTGTTTTACTCCAATATCGGATACACAGGGTGCATTATTAAATTCATAAAGTCAGATCGTAAAATCTGGGGAAAAGTCCTGTATATTTAATTGCAGGAATTAACTATATTGCAATGCCCATTCAATTCACATTTATTCCTATGGCACTTTTCACAATGAATGTTGTCACAAAGCAGCAGAGAACCGGGTCCGAACCTTTTTTAAGTAAGCTAGTGGCAACAGTGGCAGGAAAAACTCCCTCAGATCGAGAGGAAGAAACGGAACCCATCCACCTCTGGTCAACAACGAATATCACAACAGAATATAAATGTACAAAAACAATATCAAATTAAAGTTTTTCAGTAACAGGTTTTAAAAACACTTTCAGCCCGCCAGTGGGCCATACGCTGTTTAAGAGGTTAAGGGCTGTGGCAAATGTGACCTTAAAAAAAAGAATCCAGAGCCGAACAGAATCGCAGTGCAGCAGGGCAGTGACCTGGGTCTGGCAGGTCTGACGAGGGAGAATGTCATTTTTGTTTTTTTCATTATTGTGCTGCCCTATCATAAAGGACTCACAATCACATTAGAAAAACAAAATGAACTTTAATTATTTAAATATGTATAACTGTAAAGTTACCTATTCTTCTGGTTTCTGAGGGGCAGTTTTCACTTTTTCAGGAACAGAGACAGAATGGTTTATTTTACAATGCATTCGGGAAAGTCCTCAGACCCTTTCACTCAACCTTTTTCCCATTTATCTGCACTTCATACCCCATAATATATAGCAAATATAGATAGAAAAAATATCTGCTTTGGGAGCCTCCCATTTCTCTTGATCTTCTCTGAGATGTTTCCAGACCTTGAGTGGAGTCCACCTGTGATAAATTCAGTTGACTGGACATGATTTGGAAAGACACATGTCTAAATGAGGTCTCACAGCTCACAATGCATATCAGAGCAAAAACCAAGCCATGAAGAGGAAAGAACTGCCTGTACCGCTCAGAGACAGGATAGATCTGGAAAAGGCTAGAAATAAATTCTGCACTGAAAGTTCTCAGGAGCACAGAAAAAGTTTGGAACAACCAGGACTCTTCCTAGAGCTCACTGCCCACCAAACTAAGTAATCGGGGGTAAAGGGCCTTGGTAAGAGAGGTGACCAAGAACCCCATGGTCACTCTGGCTTAGCTCCAAAGATCCTGTGTGCAGATGGGATAAACTTCCAGCAGGCTTTTTTGGCAGAGTGGCTAAACAATTGGTCTCAATTCTTGGCGTCATGTCTGAAGAAAACCAGGCACTACTCATCACTTGCCTAATACATACAGTGAAGCATGGTGGTGGCAGCATCATGCTGTGGGTGTGTTTTTCAGCAGCTGGGACAGAGAGACTGGTCAGGGTTGAATTATTCTTTCTAAATTAAAAAAAAAATTCACTTTCTTCTTATTGGGGTATTGAGAGCAGATTGATGGGGGATTTTTTAGCATAAGGCTCCAACATAACAAAGGGTGAAAGGGTCTGCATTGTTTTAGTATTAGTGAGGCATCACATACAAAGCATATATAATCAAATGTAATAGATGTTGCAGAAACAGAATATGTGCCTTTTACCTCTTACCTTTTTTGTCCATACATACACTACGACTATAGCTAAAGCAATGACAGGTATCAGGACAGCAGGCAGTGACTCCACCTTTACCTTTTAATTATCAACAAACACTACATAAACTAAAAGTAATACAGATTATGACCAACCTGTGTTAACATCACAGAGTTCTGCAATGTTGAGCTGGGTTGTTTGGTTGCTGACTGGATTAGCAGACTCACAGGTGTAAGTGTAGATGTTAGGGAAGTTTCTATTCAGAGGAAGATGAAGATGTTCACTGGAATCTGATCTACTGATGCTGGAGATTCTCTCTTTCTCTTCATACCAGGACAAAGTTACATCCTCCCCGTTCTCCACAGAACATTAAAAAGAACATGACTGTGAGGACCCTTCTGAGCGATTTCCATGTTGATTTCTTATGACTGGTTCTGATACAGGAGCTATGAATCACAAAATCAAAATAACAAAACAGATGAAGGTTATAAGGTTACTGAATAAGTGTGCAGCTTTACAAAAACTAACAGAACCAACAGGCCAAAATACTGTTAACTTCTAAAGGTAGCAATGTTTTTTTTAATTTTTAAACTATAAAATGTTAGCCAGGCCTTTAACATTCATTTAGTCTTCAAACAAAGATACTGGCCATCTAATCAAATCAAATCTAATGTATTTGTATAGCACTTTTTACAACTGATGTTGTCACAAAGCAGCTTTACAGTAATCAGTAATCAATAAAAAGAAATCAACAACATAAAAAGACATGAAAACCTACGAGGGGGACCTATCCTCCTCTGGTCAGAACTATGTATAAATTATTGATAAAAATCACTAATCCAAGGCATATTTTTATGTCTACTTTCTCAGATCCACAGAGTCACAGAATTTGAGTATCACTTTGAACTCCAGTTAATTCAGAATGGATGGTTACAGTGTTTCCCTCCAGCTCATGCATTCTAACAGTCTCTTCTCCAGCTGTGAATAGCAGACCTGAAATGATGATGGTGGTGATGGTGAAAGTGTAATTAATGCAGAGCTAAAACAACAAAGGCAATCTGTATCATTGTTCAAAATCTAAATGTATTGTTAGCTGGCATACTGGTATTAGTTTAACCAAAAGCATCTTAGCATTAAGATAATCTTATCTGGTGGTGAGAGTGTTCCTTGTGATGCTCATTCAACCATTAAAGAATCATCTTTTGCTGCTTTGTTTGGGTTTGGTCTTTTTGAGTGCTGAATGCTGAAGTAATGACTCACACACACAAAGCCATCACTTCAATTGATAACAGATGTGCTGGGCTGGGCTTGGCTGGTAGGACATACTGTATGAATTCTTCAAAACACAGTATTTTTTTAATAGATTACATGTAAAGGTGGTTCATTCTGTGTTGTGTTTAAACTCCTACCACCATGGATCCCACAGTTCTGATTGGTAACTGCTTACAGTATCATAATATACTCAATCATAACCCCTGTACCATCATTTCTGTCCCGGCATGGTTCAAAATCAAGGTTGGATTTTCATTTGTTCATTTTCATAGAATTTCTATTAATTATTACTTTTGTTAGATTCAAGTAATGTCTGTGGCCATTTTGTTTTTTTATTTCATTAACTGAGGGGTATCAACAATTTTGTCCATGCATGTATGTATTGCCAGGTTCTTGACAATATACCGCCCTACACTGGTAAAAGTATAAGGTCCTTCTTCCATTGTATGTATGTGCCTACCCTGCAAACTGAAACCACACAGGAACATGTATGTGCAGTTACGTCTTTGAGAAGTCACATTCCTGGGAAATGGGAATCTGAAGTTCTATGAGTTAATGCCTGTGAAAGTTTCAACTTTTTTTCCTCAGTTTGACTGTACAAATGCTGTAACAGGAAACAATGTGGTTACCCTCTTTTTATTACACATGTATAATCACATCAGAGAGAATATTTTGTACACCTACTGAGATACACTTGTGTAAAATGTCTAAAATTGAGTACTAATGTCTAAAAATAAGCAACAGCAACATATACAGAAGGCAGTTGACACACGTATAGTTACCTTTTCTTTTACTGAGGGAGTAGCCTGTTTTTCTGCTGGTCCACATGATACCCCAACCCACTTTGCATTTCATGGCTGTCCTTGTGAGTTCAAACATGTTTTGATATTGCTGTAACCAGCTGCAAAACCTGTGGTGGATATTTGGATCTTCTTCAGTGCTAGAGATGGAGCGTAGACTGACCTTGAGTACTTCCACCCACCCTTCCCCCCCTCTACATCAACAACACTGCAGTATCAATGATGGAGTCACTCAAGTTCCTGGGCACCACCATCTCCAGAGACTTGAAATGGGAGAAAAACACCATCTCCATCATCAAGAAAACTCAACAAAGAATGTTCTTCTTGAGACAGCTCAAGAAATTCAACCTGCCACAGACCCTGATGATCCAGTTCTACACAGCGATCATCGAGTCCATTATCACAGCCTTCATAACTGTCTGGTTTGGTTCCTCCACCTCACTAGAAAGAACCAAACTCCAGCGCATCATCAGGGCAGCAGAGAGGATCATCGGATGTAACCTGCCATCACTTCAGCAGATCTACACCAGCAGGGTGAGGAAGCGGGCTGGCAAGATTACATCTGACCCCTCACATCCTGGACACCCCCTCTTCCAGACACTCCCCTCTGGTAGAAGACTGCGATCCATCAAAACCAGCACAACACGCCATGCTAACAGCTTCTTCCCCAGAGCTGTAGCGCTCCTCAACCACAGTGTACACCTCCCACTGTAAACCTCAAAACATACAACTGAACTGTACCAAACCGGACTGAACAGCTATTTTGCACTCTGCCTATTTGCACTATGACTATTTGCACACCGGTACAGATGTTCTTTTCTGTAAATATATTTTCAGCTCTTTATTACCTTTAGTACTTTTTACTTTTTTAATTTATCCCCTACCCTATTTATTGTTTAGTGTCATTTTCCTTTAGTTTAAGACTGTGTTCTGTGTTTTTTGTTACTTGTCATACGTGTTGCTCTCACCAAGACAAATTCCTTGTATGTGTAACATACTTGGTGAAATAAAGAGATTCTGATTCTGAGATTCTGATTCTGATTCAAACGCAAATAAGGCCTTCAGGGAACTGGATCAGTTGGTCTTCCTTTTTATTATAAGTGTCTCTAATAACTGTGTAGTTATACATCAATGTCTTGCAATACAATGAAAAACTCCCCCCTGATTTTGAAGCAGGCTCAAACCAAGCCTTATTAAGCTCCCCACCTTACTGTGCATCATACATGCAACGACTGTGCAAACCTACAATATTACACATTAAATGGGTAAACATTGCTGATAGTTGCATAATTACCCTTCAGGCAGCACTGATGACAAAAATACTGTTAACTTCTAAAGGCTGGCTAACAAAGTTTCTGAAGTGACTGACTCTGTTTTGTCTTGCCAGGCTCTGTTTGTTTCTTGTCTGTCCAAGCCCTTCCTGTCCATTAGTGTTCCCACCTGTGCCTCCTCTGTAGCCACGTCTCCTTGTTAGCCCTAGGTGTCCCTTGTTAATCCTTACTCCTTTGTCTGAGCATTCCCTTGTCTGGTCTTATACGTGATCATGTGTGTTCATGTCGGTTTATGGTGCTTTAGCTTGGCCTATTTTGTTCTGTTTCCTTGTTTCAGTTTGGTTTGTTCCCCAGTTTGTACCTTTTTGTTTTCTGCTTTGTTCTGATAATAAATCAATATTTATTATTATAACAATGATTTATCATTGTGTTTTTCTGGGCATACTGAGGACATTTGTATGCTTCATTACAAAAAAGGAAGAATAGGTCCTGTAAATTTGGATGTAGTGCAACACAGTATGTGACATGTTGAAAAATCATTGTATTCATAGTTTTTGATATTTTTGTTCTTAAAAACGTTTTAAGTAAGCCTTTTGAAGTATTGTAATATTACATTTTTACACAATCACCACTCTACTCATGACCTTTATATATTGTTCTCCTTTTCCCACAGGGAGTTTTTGGGACAAACTGCAGGAACTGGAGAGAAACACTGTAACCATCCATACTGGATTAACTGGAGTTCAGACTGATGCTCACATACTGTGGTTCTATGGATCTGAGAAAGCAGGTATTAAGATGTGATAAAGAGTGATTAGTCAGGTATTTAGAGGAGGGATTAATACAGACTATAACAGAGACAGATTCAGAGACAGACTGCAGCTGGACAGAAGCAGTGGATCTTTAACTATCAGAAATATCAGCAGAGAAGATTCTGGAGTTTATACATTACACATCATTACTGGAAAAACCTCAGACTGGAGTTTCAGAGTTAAAGTCTATGGTGAGTAAATATTTTATTGTTGTCTTTATAGTACTGTAATTTGACATGAATAAGCAGAGCTGGGTTCAGACTGCAGATCAACAGCATTCATTGTATTAAATTGAAAAGTTAAAGGATAAAAAAAAAAAAAAAAAATTTAATGGTTATCTTAATCTAATTTATGTCCAGCAAGAAAATATAGTATAATCATGAAAACAAACACTAAACTGATTTTGATTTGGTCCAGGTAATGGTGTATTTATATCTTATAAAAATGTATAAATGTTCTTTAGAAGAACAGCAACTTTCTCCTTGCAATCCTGCCATGCATACTATAGTAGTGTCTAAACTTAGAAATATCTTTAAATTATGAGTCTACTCAAACTAGCTGAGGTTTTTCTTGGGTAAATAGCAAAGCACTTTTGTAAGTCGCTCTGGAGAAGAACTTCTGCTAAATGCCTTAAATGTAATGTAAAGTGAGGTCCTCAAAACTGAGGTCCTCAGAAATCTCCTTTGTTCATGCCATGATACACTTTAACAAACATGTGCTGTGAAGATCAGACCTAAAACAGGGTACCCACTCACACCTGATTGTCATCCCATTGATTAAAATGAGTTGACTCTAATTTTACCTTAAAATTACCTTCTACTTCGAAAGGGTTTATATAAAGATGTACCCCACTGGTAACATTTAAGAAAATAAAGATCAGATTAGACTGATTATTTAGACAAAATTATTTTGAAAGGAAAGGAAGGAAAGGAAGGGTTTAAGATCCAAAGCCACACCACATGTCAAACATGGTACTGTTATGGCATGGCATATATGGCTGGATAGGAGGTATTTGGTTTCATGTTATAACTGCTGATTAAAATAACAGGATGAATTCTGAAGTGTTTAGATCTTCTGCTCTGATCTAGTCAAATGCTGTGAAACTGATGACCCAGAACATACTGTAAAAGTACAGTGAGAAGCTTTTTATTGATATGTATATTCTTTAGTCACTTTTTCCAATTTTTCCTTTTTTTTTTTTTTTTTGTTACTCTTAAATTAAAGCTGATAAATCTACACTTTAGTCACACCTTCCTGCTTCTTTTCAAACCAGGCTGTTACACATAATAATATACATCGATTAGCCACTGACAGGTGAAAAGAATGAAATCGATAATCTGGTTTCAGTGGTACCTGTAAAGAAGTTCAATATGCAAAGCATTTATCAAAGGAGATGTAGATCGGAAGCAGGAAAAATGGACAAGTGTAAGAATCTAACACACTTTGACAGGTGCCAGATTGTAATTGCAAGGTTTGGTTCAAAGCATCTCCAAAACATCAAGAAGACCTTGTAAGGTGTCCCCAGTATGCACTGGTCAGAACCTCCCAAAAGTGCTCCAAGGAAGGACAACCTTGTGACCTGGCAACTGATTTTATTCCTACCAGCTTATGGTGAAGGGCGCGAGAAACTAACCAAAAATATGCCATATTATAGCTTGGTCACTGTGATGGTTTCTGAAAACTCTGGATGTGTGTGTGTTTTGTCCAGCCACCCTCCCGTACAGGCCAGTTGGCACAGCCTATTGGCTTCCTCATGGCACTGTTTCACATCCTTAAACAGATGGCAAGTGATGAATGCTAATTGATTAAGTGAAAGTTGATGAATGTCCGTTGATTAATCAATTGGCATTAATCAACTGGCATCTTTTTTTAGGATCCTGTCTAAAAGTGTAGTGTGAAACAGTGACTTAACCACGCCATGAGGGGGAGCCAACAGTCACTGGCCTGTATGGAAGGGTAGACAAAACATACACATCTGGGCTGCGTCCAGAAACCCCAAAAGTTACTGTTTTTTTCCAACCGATCCTCCTCCTCTCCTCTG
The DNA here is from genome assembly GCF_030463535.1 of Salminus brasiliensis. Taxonomy (NCBI): domain Eukaryota; kingdom Metazoa; phylum Chordata; class Actinopteri; order Characiformes; family Bryconidae; genus Salminus; species Salminus brasiliensis. The sequence continues at coordinate 23,007,080 of NC_132901.1, read as the reverse complement.
TGACACGAAACTGATTTTGTGGCACCATCTTGCCGCCTGTCCAAATACCGGAGGAGACAAAAGAAGCCACTTAAAATTTCCTTCAAAGCGGCTTTCAGTTGAGGACCCAGGAAGTCTGTTAAAGATTTTGCAGTGACATCACAGGGTGCACGCTCAGAGAACACGTAAAAATGGAGAAGACAACACACGTCATAAATAAATATATATTAACTATTATCCTTATCTAATACAACGAGCAGTAAAGCAATCATATAGAGTTTAGATAAACTAACACGCTCCCCTGCTTATTTCCCACCTGGCTTATTATATATTGTACCTGAGCTTAAATGTTCTTTATGCAGTTAACACAACCGCAAGTACTGTATGTTCAGTAACTTTTTAAAGGCCCTATTTTAACAAGTTGTTATTATATTTTAAATATATTTTATTTTATATTATAATATATAAAAAATAAACATATATAATATATTTAGATTATACTGTTCACTGTATCTCAGAAAAGAGCAGGAGTTTAATTCCCAATTAAAGCAGTTAAATTGACAAAATTGTTGTATATGTGCTGCTCTATGCAACAGCTGTAATTGGCTGGGCAGTACTTGGGGTGTGCTGAAAGCGAGTGTTGTGATTGGCTCAGTTCATCAGTAGTCAACATCATATGTAATAGAGATCAGCTGTGCCATTTTCACGATTACTGCTCCTTCTCCCCATTCTTCCTGCTCCTCTCTTCACCTCTCCTTGAATCCTCCACCTTCTTCCGGGGTAGGAGAGGAGCAGTGGGAGAGGAGGCGCTGCAAAAGTTTCTGGACGCAGCCCTATTTAATGACATTTAAATATGAGTCAAATTAATCAAGTATCTGTGGTTTCATTTAAATGTGATTACAGGCAAATACAGCCAGTGTATGTGTGGAGAGCCACTGTGTTAATTTGCATGAACAAACCGTCTTCATAACCTATACCCTTTAACTAGATTCACCCATGTGTCTTTATTATATTTTACCATGAACACTGGACACCACAGCTTTCTGTAACTGGAAGACTGTCTTGTGCTCCCAACGTTCTTGTGGTGCTTTGCACACAACCAAAAAAATAAATGCTGTTTGTTACTTGGCTAAATCGAGACTTTTGAGATTAGTGTATATACAATATTCAGTCTAGACCAGGCAAAAATGTGTGTACATTGCAATTAGTTAGCAGTAATACCACTAGGATCCCAATGGAGGTGCTTGGTATTGCAATATAACTAAAAGCCTCTATTATATTATATCTATTAACTAAACTCCATTAGTCCTGGATCACCAGTGGTTGTCAATGTATATGCATACATACATACATGCCACATTTTGGTATGATGTCCATATAACTTGTCCAACTTGTCCAAGTTTGTCTGTGTATGTCTGTGTACAGGATACAGACACTAATAACTGTATTTCATAGTAAACATGAACTGAGTAAGTCTTCAATGTTATTAAAGGTGCTCTACTCTATTATTAAACTGTGTTTTTGTTGTTTCGTTGTACATGGAAGTGGCAAACTGTGAACTTCAATTACTTTTGTTCCTCCTTTACAAGAAGAACCAAAACAGAGCTGTAAAGTAGGCAGATTCTGTTTTAAAACGTGATGAATGTAGTGGTTAAAAACAGACTCTGCAGAACGTTGACTTCTGTTCTTCTTTGGAAGCAGGAACAGGATGTAAGGCAAACGTGACAAAAGTGAGCCCTAGCCACACACAATAGTTTAGCTTACACTAAAAGTTGTGGTCAGTGTTGAGAACAACTCATAGAAACGGTTTAAGATGCCACTCAAAATGTTTCTCGAGCCGCCTGAAATCTAGCAAGCATGTTTTATAAAACAACCAAGACAGATTAATATTTCATCTTATGCAGATGAGCTGCAGCTCATTCAGTACAACTGAAAGATCAGAATTTAATTGTATGATATTGGGCACAAGGCAGGAAAACCCACTGGACAGGACTCTAGTCCATCGCAGGGTAGCACATACTTTATTTAGAACCAGTATTACAGCCAGACACTCTGTGGTCTGTATGCCAATTAGAATTGTCTGGAAAGATGAAAAGGGAGGAAAGACTTTCTAAGAAAGCTCTCAGTATCCAGTTTGATACACAGAGAGAAAACTGGCCTTATCTAAGTAGATAATAACAAAATGAAGTAGAAGGTCAGGAATATTTAAAATGCCATGCTTATTTGCATTTACTCAATGGGTTCTATTTCACTTTTTCAGGAAGTCAATTTTATGTGTTGATATATGATTTAAAACGTGGGACCAAAATAGGCAGTATATGTTTACTGAATACTTATAGCATTGTACATCTGTAAATGGAATGGGCAATGACTCAACTGGCTCTTCATAAGATTTTCCACATCCTAGACCTATTTGTTCTTTAACCACTCTACTTTTTGAGTATATGTTTCAGAGTATTCCATTCCACTATTACAGTAAAACATTCAATATTTTTTTCTTTTTAGGATGATTTTTAAGGGATTTTTCTGATGAATATTTTTATAATTTTATCATATTTTCCAGCTGACTCACCTGTTTGTTCCACACAGCACACTGCTGTGGAAAGAAAAACAAGTGCTGAATAAGTAATGATGGATGAGGGAACAAATAACACAATGTCAGTTTTCCATGATGGCTCTTAGTCCTGCAGCTGTTAGATCACTGAGGCAGTTGATATATGCTGTGCTATGTATTAGGGATGCAACAATACCACTTTTTCCAATACAGATAACGATACCAGATTTTCAAATATCTGCAGATACAGAGTACCGATACCGATACCAACTCTGCTATAAATACTCAATAGACGACTATAAATTTTATATCTATCTATCTATAGGTTTCAGAGCTATGAAACAATGAAAATGGCCACAATGCAGTAAGCAAGTATGGAAGCATGATCTTGCTAAGCTCGACCAAACAGCTTTTTATTCAGTGTTAAAAATTTACATTTCATTACAAGTACACGTACCTATGTAAAAAGATACTAATCTTCAGTGTGTGGCCTTAAAACAAGCTGCTTAAATTAAATTTTTGGTTTTAGAAAGAAAAACGAAAGAAAAAGATAAAAGTTTCATTAAATGTCTGTTTAATGTTAATAACTATTTAAGACTGGCTGTTTACTGGATGTTTAAACGTTTGGTTTCATAAACTTTTCTATGTAAAGAAAAAAGTATGGCGTCAGTAACCTTAATGGTATCAGTGCTCTCTATTGCCGATACTGGTACTGTGTGTAAGTGCCAGTATTGGCGCCGATACTGATACAGTATCAATATCTGTGCAACCCTACTATGTATTGATTGGTTTATAATGGTAAGCTGAGGAAGGATGCATTAAAATACCCCTGTACTTCTTTCCAAGAACACTGTTGTAATTGCAAATGCTTTGATATTCTTTGCTGAATATCAAATGCTTTGATATTCTATTGATATTTGATATTATTTGCTGTTCTTTCATTTCTCCATGTTCAGTGTGGTACACAGACACCCTCTCAACCTTTTTTCATGTAAACTGCCAATAATTTTGTCCAGTCCATTACTGGAATTCTGTGTGGAATGATATCAGAGGTATTACTGGTTTTGCTGTGTCTTTAGTTGCATGACAGCACTACCAAGCATGATGGACTGATGGCTTTGAATAAGAATTTGAATTGTGCCTAACAGTCAATTTTAGTTTTGATCAATCACCCAGCAGCAGTTTAAGGTTTAGGCTTTTCTGGATTTACTCAGCTGATGTTTTGCTTAACAAAACTAGAAGATTGCACATCAATGCCTTAACTCCTATTCCTGACTGCAGGGGCACAGGGTGGTAAAAGGGGCCAGTTGTGGTAGAGTTGGTGAAGTAGAGATAGTTTTCAGTAAGTGAACTTTAGTCACGCTAGCAGCCACCTCACACACACATAACGGAAGTGGTGGTGGGTTTCAGCTAGAACGTTGGTCAGATCATATCTGAGATCATATATACGACGTTAATTCAACGATGAATAAACAGGGAAATGTCAGCTTGGACAATTCGCGGAGTTTTTATCTTTCTGATATCACATTAATGTCTGGTACTCTGTAATAGTGGCAACTGCATTTTGTTTGTCCGGAGTCACTAAGATAAAGAAATCTGAATTACTTTGCAGGAACAAGCAAAAAATGTCAGGCCACACGATTACAAACAGATATTAATTTGATATCAGACAGATAGATAGACAGACAGACATACAGATAGAGTATTTTCGGAAAGTATGTAATGCAGTCAAATAACGAATCAGGATCATTTGTAACTCATCTCTGTAAACCAGTGGAGTTTTTTTTTCGTTATCGTCGGGTCTTTTCAGAGATATTAGAAATGAGGAGAGTGCTCAACATGGCGCCTGTTTACACAAAGCCCCGTTCTTCAACAAAAAGACCTTAGCTATCTGTATACCAAAAACAAAAATACTCGGTTACAGACAGTCAGTCTTTGTGGGATCTCCCTTTGCTGAAGAGTCTTTCTACAAAATGTGTTGGGTGTAGTCAGGTTTGTGGAGTTGGATCAGTAGAGTAGTTGGGTCTCACTTTATAGCGGGTTAACTGGATTTACTTTTAAGATTAAGTTTTTTAAAAGCTAGTTTTTAAAAATTCTAAGAGACTCAGGCTGTACTTTATGTTCATATTCTGTGGAATGTATGCAGTATAATTAAATCCAGTCTAACATGTGAGAACATTTTGCTAAGCTGGGAGCCTGATGTTGATTTCTGTTGCGTGCAGTGGATGCAGTGCAGTATATGCGTATACAGTATACAGTGGACAGTGGGCTCTTTTGGGACATTCCTTTTGTATTATTCCTCTAATGTTTGGGGTTTGCTTATAATGTTAATAGATGATAATTGTTTATGTTAATGAACCATTGCAGACATACCGCAGGTAGCATATGAATTGTTGTTTCAGGTCTGCTGTTTACAGCTGGAGAAGAGGCTGTTAGACTGCAGGAGCTGGAGGGAAACACTGTAACCATCCATACTGGATTAACTGGAGTTCAGAGTGATGCTCACATACTGTGGCTCTATGGATCTGAGAAAGCAGATATAAAGATAGTGAACAGTCTGGTCTTTAGAGGAGAAACTATTACAGACTATAACAGAGACAGATTCAGAGACAGACTGCAGCTGGGCAGAAGCAGTGGATCTTTAACCATCAGAAACATCAGCAGAGAAGATTCTGGAGTTTATACATTACAGATCATTACTGGAAGTCTCTCAGCCTGGAGTTTCAGAGTTAAAGTTTATGGTGAGTAAATATCACATCTTCCAGTATAGTACTGCACATTGAAGTAGAACATAAAGAGGCAGACTGGGTCAGACTGTAGCCTAATAATATTAATTGCATTAAATATAGAAGATGCTGTTCTTTTTTTAGTTTTTTATACATTCATCATTTATTTGTTGTTTGTTTTAGAGACACATGCTAACACCTTAATTGTCAGACCAGAACTGTGCAATCTGAGATACAGACTGTGATGGGTGTTGTATGTCTAACTATTAGGCAGGCATATGGAAGGCCTATATAAATAATTTAATTTGTACACTGTTTATCTATTTTCTAACCAGTGCAGTACAGAGTGCATTACACTCAGACATTACCAACAGCTGTTTTTTTTCCAAAACCATAGCTCCAATATCAAGGCCAGTCATAAGAAAGCAAGTTGAACAGCGCTTAGGAGGTTCCTCACAGTCGTGTTCTCCTGTGTGTTCTGTGGAGAACGGGGAGGATGTGACTTTGTCCTGGTATGAAGAGAAAGAGAGAATCTCCAGCATCAATAGATCAGATTCCAGTGAACCTCTTCATCTTCCTCTAAATAGAACCTTCCCTAACATCTACACTTACACCTGTGAGTCTGCTAATCCAGCCAGCCACCAAACAACCCAGCTCAACATTGCAGAACTCTGTAATATTAACACAGGTAGGTCATTATCAATATTAATCTGATTGTAGTGTATTGTTTGCTGCTAACTGGAAAAAAGTATGTCTCAGTCTAAAAAATATATTGTTGACAAAGATTAAGATAAGCAAACTTCACTAGTCACTGTAGTGGACTACTGATGTTACAAATCTGCTGTACGAATTGGTTTACTAATTTGCTTTTTTGTACAGATTTTACATCAGTGTATTGTTTCTTTAAAATATTTTCTACTTTACTGCACATAAACCATCATTACTAATATTAATATTATTGTGTGTTGGTTGTTTCATTTCATGTGATAGTTAAATGTGGAGATGGGTGTGTGAAGTCATCGGCTCCTGTCCTCATCTCTGTTGGACTGTTTGGAGCTGCTCTATTATTAATATCAGTGTGTTTTTGGAAAAAGAGGAAAAATCTACCAGGCAAGAAATACATCTTGTGTTACATCTTTTTTTTTCTGTATGTGGTACAGCTTTTGCATTTACAATTACACTGTTCTGTCTCTAGTTTCTGAAGTTTGTGAGCTGAATCATGCTGAAGTGAAAACTGCATCTCAGAAACCAAAAGAATTCCAGAATTCTAAACGGGTAATTTTAAAAGCATAGATATTTCACTGTTAATTCTTGATTTGAACTTGTGGACTCAATCTAGATTAATACCATACTTTTAATACTGGGCTGACATAAACAATTTACATAATTGGAAGTATTCCCTTTCAGTATTGGTATTTTTTTGTTTGCCTGTGAAGTCTGCGTAATCTACATGTATGTGAGAGAGCAAAACAGTCTCAAAACCTGCCTTCTTTGTGCCAGCGTAATCTACATGTATGTGAGAGAGCAAAACAGTCTCAAAACCTGCCTTCTTTGTGCCAGCGTAATCTACATGTATGTGAGAGAGCAAAACAGTCTCAAAACCTGCCTTCTTTGTGCCAGATATATATATATATATATATATCTGGCACAAAGAAGGCAGGTTTTGAGACTGTTTTGCTCTCTCACATACATGTAGATTACGCAGACTTCACAGGCAAACAAAAAATACCAATACTGAAATATTATATATATATATATATATATATATATATATATATATATATGTCCTTTATTACTGCTCTGAAATGACTCTAGGCATCATGTACAATCTAGAACGTTAATGAAACGACAGCTGTGTCAGTGTTTGAATATCAGCCAAGTCAAAGCCCAAAAGCAAAATAAAAGGACTGTCTAAATTTATTCTGCAGACCATGAGTTTTTAACCACAGTCTAATGCTGTGTTTCACAGGAAAATGGAACCAGAGTTCAAGATCAACAGTCAGTGGTGTACTCAGACATCGTGAAGTAACTGTGTTTCAGCTTTTTATGGATTTATGTTTTAACTGTTCAGCTTTAGTCAGTGTTAGACCACTTGTTTTTAACTGGTCATAGACATTTACTCTTTATATTTACTCTTTACTATTTACATTTACATTTAATATGCAACAAATATGTATGTTTAGTAAATCAGTCATAGCAGTTTTGTATGTGTCTTGATTGTAAAATTTAGCAGAGATCGTATCTTCTCCTGTTTTCCCTTTGGGTTTTTCACTGCTGACAATAAACGAACCTTATCATATTTATACTTGTACAGTTCCTTTACAACAGCGCCCCCTGCTGTAAAAAAACATTGTTTCATGATGAACTGTTTTACTATTCATTTTACAAGCAAACAAAATCTTAAATACTAAAAAGACCTGCAAATTGACAAAACACTTTTAGTTCAGTGTTTTGCCTTTTTCTGATTTTACTGTACAAAATACAAAAAAAAAACCCCACATGAATAAATATAGATACAATTAGCTTTATTGATGTCTAGTGTGAATAAATATAATCACTCCTGATCTGAGGTCATCTAGGGTCTCCAGGTTCTGCAACAGAGACCATAGAGAAGATAGAAAATACAGACTCTCCTAAAAAGATTAGAATAAAGGTGGTCAGATCAGGTCAATATGACAACAACCTAAGCTATACTCCGGGAGCCAAGATCTACCATCTCTCCTGGGAGTCTACCCTGGATCTGACCAAGCACATCACTAATTGGCTCAAGTCCTATATGAGCAAGTCCCTGTTTACCCCAGGTGCATCCTTTAATCACTGCACCTCCCACTGGCTAGCCACACCTATCCCATTAGCAGCCATCAGAGGACACACACAGGGTCTCAACAACTCACACATCTCTTTAACCAAAATTGTTCTTTATGGAACCAAAACTGGTTTTATTATGGCCTTCCACAACCCAAAGAACCCTTCGTAGTGCCTTAATTATTTAAGGAGGTACTTAATGCTACTCATCAGTTTCTGAAGTAATATTTGATGTATTTACCCAAATACATTCAATGATGTTGAACTCTGGGCTCTTTTCTCAACAAGGGCACCCCATCCTTTCAAACCCACAGCACTGTAGAAGTATGGACAGAAGGATATTTTCAGATCTGAAGCAAGAGTGAAGCATGTTTTTCTCCTCTCTCTGAAGACAGTTTAGTGCCATTTATCTGGTGGGGGTCAGTTTGAGGGGTCCATCGTTCATCATTCCAGAAAACACAGTTCTTCCACCGTTCCACAGCTCAATGCTGGGCGGCTTTATGTCCCTCTAGCCCACGCCGGGCATTAGGGCATGGTGCCAATAGGTTCTGCTTCAGAGAACTCTATTCTATTGCCAATAATGCACTGCAGGAGCTAGACAAGCTGTGAGTATCTGTGTCAGCAATAGGTGCAACTTAAAGTAGCTAAATGCATTCATTAGAAGCGGTGTCCACAAACATTTGAACATATAGTGTTTAAGAATGAACATAGATCGCAGTAAAATGAGATCACAATTAATAGGTTTAAGTTTTTCTGCAAAATCATCATTTGAAAATAACTAATAACATTTATACACACTTTTAAACTGCTTTTAAGTTGCAGGACTTTAAAACACTGTCTAATGGTCATGCAAGACGTGTGAACAGCCAGTGAGCAGATCACCGTCCAATCAGGCCTCCAGAATGCTTATACCTACCACCATTCTGCCCTAAACCTAAAAAGCAAAATATGCTGCAAGTTGTTTTATTTCTTTATGTATGAAATAAATTCTTATACTTTACAAAATTGAAGTAAAATCCCACCTGAAAGCTAAAAAACTATTATTTTTATAATTATTATTACTACATTTTTAACTGATTAGCCCAATTCACACCCATTCAAAAGGAATTCCTCTAGCGTCTTTTCATTTATGCGTAAGGGAATGAGTATGTAGGCCAGACCCCTCATAAACTGACTTATATGTTTTGCATTTTTGGATCTCAAATAACTGCAGTTCGTATACAGTTGTTTACAGGTTTTTGAGAAAAGTAACACCTCAACCACCAGGGTGCCCCCAACAACATTTGTGTGTGTGTGTGTGTGTGTGTGTATATATATACACATGATGTATATACGTGCTGGTCTTCTGCTTCAATGTTTTAGTTTCATTTGTTTCGTTCCTCTTAAATGTGTTATAAGGGTAGTGAGAAGTTAACATTAAAATGTGTATTATGAAGGCAACCACAGCAAGCAAGACAACCACAGCAGTAATTCCATAATAAAGAAGCCACCACTTAAATAGAACAAGGGAACTGATAGCTGCTATGAACATGGATAAAACAAACACCCAAATACCAGTTACAAGCAGATTGGGTGCAAATGACTACGGTTTAAACGTGATATAGCACATTAAATAGTAAAGGTGGACAATGGATGGTGCTAAAAAAAAAAGAATAAAGCAAAACAAATAACCTGCCTAACCCAAAACTAAACCGGAGACATGAATACACAAGTGGCACCCACCCGGCCTAGTGTGTCTAAAATTTAAAACAATGACTACCGTGAATGTATTGCCGCTGCCAGAACTTCCCTTTTCCACTCTTCACATTGCTGGAGCAGCACAAGTGGTGGGAAGCACACTGAGAAAACACATAACGGTCATAACTGCCTAATATCACAACCAGCAGCAAAGAAAGTGTCTAACTGCAGAGCCCCTCTAAAACTAAAGAACTGGTCCCTTTATGTCCCTTGACCGCCTCCGCAGACACAGTAGCAACTTTGGCTTGGTGCATTGCAGAGCATAGCGCTTCCTCATTGGTTACGCCAAGCACCTATGGTTGCTAAAAGAAAAAAAGCATGCAGTGGCACATAATTAATACAGCACTAAAAAGCATTACAGATGATATTGAATTGTACTTAAGATGGATCTTCTGACTAACAAGAGATTGTGAAACGGCTCATTGTAAAATTCATTTTGAACAGCAGAGGGCAGTGTTGTATAAAATAAAGCTATTTCAGTCTTTGTCTCTTTGTTCCTTTTCTTAGCTTGGTTAGTTTGTAAAAGTTGTTGGTGAGAAAACAACCATCACAACAGACAGATTACATGCCACGTCTTATACTACAATGTTGATGATAGCTATATTCAATCTAGCTAGCTAAGTAATAAATATAACCTTTAAATATCATGTGTAAAAATATGTGTGTAATTAAACAGTTAGTGTTACATTATCATTACTTGTAACCAAACTGAACAGACTGTAACATCTACCCCTGTAACTCCCATTAAAGTATATTAATGTAAAACAAATACAGTGGTGGATCATGTAAACAGGAAATTTTAATTAAGTAAAATTTATAGCAGTTACTACTACAACAACAATAACAACAACAACAATAAAAGTTAGAAAAAAAAAGGATTGCCACTGTACATGTTGGGTTTGCCAACCAAATATGCGCTAGTGGGCATGGTGGTGGGACTGGGAGAGCTAGCGGGCTTCAACAAGGTCTTTACCAGATTCGTGAGCCCCTGGACGTCACCCACTAGTTGGGTGACCTGATGCTGCTGGCCCACCTGTTGCTGCGCCAGGTGGCCGACAGTCTCTGACACGCTCTGCAGAGTGTGTTGCTGCTGCCCCAAGAACTGACCTTGGGCGCGAACTGCCTGATCAAAGGCTTCCATCCCTGCTGTTCTGAGGCTGTCGGCCGAGAATTCTGTCATGGGGCGGGCGTGGCGACGCAGACCTGACAGCTATGCAAAACTCCCCCTATATGTGAGTGAATAAAGGCATGAATCAATGAATGAATGAAATCAATCAATGAATCAATCAATCAATGATAACTTTCTATAGTATAACTAAAGCAACGGTTAAAAATGCTTGCATGCATTAATGAAAGATATGATGCAAAAATGGTTTCCTTGCCTTGTGCATTTGTCACCATGCAAATACAGGTACAGCTAAAACCACAACAACCAACCAGAGGTTGACCATCAATTGATCTGTAAAAAAATAGTTTGATGAATAGTTTGATCGTCATAAAAAAATAGTTTGATGAACATATGTTGGTTGTTTTTTTTCTGCATCAGTTCTAACGATCTGCATCTGTGATTTGAGGTGTGTACATGGGCTTAGCATATTTCAATAAATCAGTGGCAAAGTTCTTTTTAAACATTGACTCACTCTTTATATAGGACTTTCACCATCTTTTACACTTCTGCCTATTTAAATGATCTAAAAAAAGGATGTGAAATGTGCTGTTCTATTGAAAGTTAACAACTGTTAACAGTGGTGGTGATAGAAAGCAGATGTCTGAAGATTCTAGAAGCTACAATACAAAACATTATTATATGCAGTTGTTATGCATTTGCTCCCTGGTGCCTGGTATGAAACTGTAGGTATACATTTAGTTTTGGACGGAATAAAAAGTGGATATATTTGCATGTATGCAGTTCCACCATTTCACACCAAACCCAATCTGAATGACTTTGTTTACAGCTCAATCATTGATTTAAAATTAACTAATTTAAGTAGCAGCAGATACTCTTGAATTTACACCCTAATATTTTGTTTTAATACTAATTAAAATCTCATCACATGCTTCACAGTCAACATTACAAAAGGCAAAGTGTTGACTTTTGAAATTGTGTCCCAACAATCATGAGCAGCTGCCTAGCACTCTAAAAAATAACTGGTATCCACAAAGCAGGAGAAGGCTATAAGAACATAGTAAAGTGTTATCATGTTTCCTCGGCTTGTAATATAAATAAGCAATGGCAGTTAACAGGGATGACCAGGACACCAAGAAAACCTACCAAGATAATGTCTTTTAAGGCTGCTAGCAAATCCTATCTCTGAAGTGGTGGTGCACGATTCTGTGCAGCAACACAAATATGACCTTATAGAATAGTCAGCAAAAGAAAATCTTTCCGGTGTCCAAACCACAAAGTGCAGCATCAGAAGGATCATGATCCTAAACACGCTAAAAGTTCTGACATGGCCCCCACAGTCCCCCAACCTAACCATTATTGGAAACCTGAGGATAGACCTCAAAAGAGGTCATATAACAAGAAAGAGCTCCTAAGCTAAAATTGAAATACGTTAATGCAGAGTGTCCAAACATTTCCTTTGGGTCGTAATCCTTTATTTGAAACTGTCAGAGAAGGAAAAGTAAAAAAGTATTTTTCATAGTAACATATAATTTGACAAAGGGTGCCCAAAGGATTGCACTGCACTGTATGTTTGTTTTCCAGTAGTGCATCAGAAAAAACAAATATTGACCTTTTAATTAGAAACAAAGAAAAATACTCATAAATACTTTAATGTAATGTTAAGCTAGGTTGTTATCACCTACCTGAGTTAGAATCACAGAGTTTTGCATTGTTGAGCTGGGCTGTTTGGTGGCTGACTGGATTAGCAGACTCACATGTGTAAGTGTAGTTGTTTGGGAAGGTTCTATTCAGAGGAAGATGAAGATGTTCACTGAAATCTGATCTACTGATGGTGGAGATTCTCTCCTTCTCTTCATACCAGGATAATGTCACATTCTCCCCGTTCTCCACAGAACACACAGGAGAACATGACAGTGAGGAACCTCCTGAGGCCTCTTCAGTTGGATTTCTCATGACTGGCTTTGATACTGGCGCTATAAATCACAAACATAACATAACAAAACAGAAAAATTATTCACATCCTTACAAAAAGTAACAATGCAAAAAAAAGTCAAAATACTATTAATCACTCGGGGAGGACTGTCAGTCTCAAATCTCAAATCAAGGTGTAGAAACATATCAAAGATGGTCAAGAAGCATGGGAGGCCCCAGAGCTAAATTATAAGTGCCACATTAAAGGGTCTGAATACTTTGTGGTTTGTGGTTTAAGCTAAACATGAGTTTCATTCCGTGAGCACTTGGAAGCATGTGATATTGTAAAATAGTGGCAAAATACTGTTTGCAATGGTGCAAAATGCTAGTAAATCTATCCAAATGGTACAAATGTCTACAACTACAACCACGAGCAATTAAAATGACAAATAACCGATGGTCTGAACTGAATTTTAGCTTGCTTGATATGGTTATGCATAAAGCCACATCTTTAAGTGTAATGTTTTCTGCATCAGTAATAAATCTGGTGAGTGGATCTTCTAAACTTTCTTAACAAATACAAAAAAGAAACAATTTAGATAACCAATAACAAATGTAATGTAATTTTCGTATTGCATAGTGTCTGTTTTTTTCTGAACAGTACTGATGCCATTGGTATACAAATCCACTTTTGCCTGAATTTACAGGAAACTAAACCAATACACAAACAAATAGACTAATACAGGCCTTACCATAGACTTTAATACTGAAACTCCACACTGAGGATGTTCCAGTAATGATCTGTAATTTATAAACTTCAGAATCTTCTCTGCTGATGTTTCTGATGGTTAAAGATCCACTGCTTCTGTCCAGCTGCAGTCTGTCTCTGAATCTGTCTCTGTTATACTCTGTATGAATCTCTCCTCTAATAACCTGACTGTTCACTAACTTTATTTTCTCAGATGTGTAAAACCACAGAATCTGAGCATCAGTCTGAACTTCAGTTAATCCAGTATGGATGGTTACGGTGTTTCCCTCCAGCTCCTGCAGTGCAACAGCCTCCTGCAGTGTGAACAGCAGACCTATAACAATATAAAAAGAAAGAATGAAGATATTCCATCATCAGTGTCAAATGATTAATTAGTACAAAATAATATGTTTACTGTGTTCAAATGTTCTTCAGAAATGATTAGAGCACGGGTGGGCAATTCCTGTACAGTTTTGTGCTTTTCCTGCTTAGACACACCTGATTCAACTGTGCATATAGAGGTAGACGTAAATGTTCACCATTACGTTTGTAAAAAAAAATGTCAATCAAAATCTGTTTCAGGTTTTTTATTATTAGTAGTATTATTACAACTACTGACGTTTATTGTGTGCTTAGCATTCTCAACGGCGTAATTGTAAAATGAGTATTTCACTATTAATGAATAATTATGAAGCTAGATTACATTTTTAAAGAAATATTTGTCAAAATTGGAATTTAAGAGACTTATTTAAGAGTTTAAGATTCTTATTTAAGAATCTTATTTCTTTACCTTTATGTAAATCCTAGGGGAGACCTACCGTGTCTGTCCATTTAGTTTCTGATTTCAACAACAATCGTTCCGGAAAACGTTATTTATTTCTTCCCACATATCAACCAAGAGGTTCAAAACGGTGCCAACAGCCTAAACTTAATCAAAAACGGCAACCACAAAATGCTCCTCTCAGCAGTCCACCATCGGACCAGCCACAGGACCATCCAGTCAGCAGTACATCAGCAGCCAGCAAGTTGCCAAAATAATTTAGTAAATCAATCAGTGTTGATTTAACACTGGCAAATTTGCTGTGTATGTGAATGAAAACTAGACCAATCAAATATCAGTGCCCAGGTAGCAGACTGCTCCGATCCGGATTCGGGTTTTCTCGGGCGCAAAACATTCACATCTGTTTAGCCAGCTACACTGCGGGACCAGGTCATGATTCTAACTCGCGTACAGATTCGGTTTACGGACGGTACTTCGGGATCGGGTCAGATACCATATGTGAGTTTAGTGTCTGTGTACGGATTTGGCCCGTTGTCGCGGAGGACCACGGCAGAAACTCATAATTAGAACGAGGACCGACCAACAGCACTCACCAACGAACATAAGCCAGTCACTCTGATTCAGCCAAGGTGAGTTACATTTTATCGGGTTAATTCGCTTTTTGAATGTTGTACAGTTTTGAAATTACTTAAAAGAACCATAAAGAACCATGTTTGTCATAGACACTGCTTTATGTGAGCAGCAACCCCCCGAGTCAGGGAGTCAGGTCACTCAGGGAGTCAGCACATACAGGCTAGAAACAAAGTCACATAATACATAATATTATGTATTATGTTAATCGAAATAATGTCTGCAACGTGTTCTGTGGCTACAAATAATCTCTAAACTGTTTGGTTTTGTTTCTGTCACAACTATTTGTATCTGGCTGTTCTTTATATTCTGTGAAAAACTCTTGATAAATGGATCATTGGAAATGCTCCAAAATTATTCGGGATAATATATTTTTACTAAAAAGGATTTTTCGACCTCCTGTAAAGGTTGTAATCCTGAAGACATCAGGTTTGTGTGTGTACATACAATGACTGCGGAACACTTGGTATCCATATTTATACTGTGCTCTAAAATCGAGTTCTGCAAGAGGTCTGTCTGTAAATATTTAGGAGATGACAGTTAGATCTAATGTTGAATTACATTAAACTGCTAAACCCAGCCACCACATGTACGCTTATTGTAAGTTTAATTAGTTTGTGTCGATACTATTCGTCTAAGAAAACAGAGGTAAGACATTTTGTTTCGAGAGCTTCGAGTGCAAGAGCCTGAGCTCACATCATTACAAACATTTAAACTAATACAAAGGGACACATACATACCTAGACACTGACTTACAGCCAAGCAGAAGAGTTACAGCTCCAACAATCCGGCACTCGCAGTCAGACATCGTAATGAAGCGGACAAACCCAGCCTCTCTCTCTCTCTCTCTCTCTCTCTCTCTCGCTCCCTCGCTCCCTCTCGCTCTCTCGCTCCCTCTCGCTCTCTCGCTCCCTCTCGCTCTCTCTCTCTCTCTCGCTCTCTCGCTCTCGCTCCCTCGCTCCCTCTCGCGCTCTCTCTCTCTCTCTCTCTCTCTCTCTCTCTCGCTCCCTCTCGCTCTCGCTCTCTCCCTCTCTCTCTCTCGCTGTCTCGCTCGCTCTCGCTCTCGCTCTCTCTCTCTCGCTCCCTCTCTCTCTCTCTCGCTATCTCTCTCTCCCTCTCTCTCTCTCGCTCCCTCTCGCTCTCGCTCTCTCTCTCTCTCTCTCTCTCGCTCCCTCTCGCTCTCGCTCTCTCCCTCTCTCTCTCTCGCTGTCTCGCTCGCTCTCGCTCTCGCTCTCTCTCTCTCGCTCCCTCTCGCTCTCTCTCTCTCTCTCTCTCTCTCTCTCGCTCCCTCTCGCTCTCTCTCTCTCTCTCTCTCTCTCGCTATCTCTCTCTCCCTCTCTCTCTCTCGCTCCCTCTCGCTCTCGCTCTCTCCCTCTCTCTCTCTCGCTGTCTCGCTCGCTCTCGCTCTCGCTCTCTCTCTCTCGTTCCCTCTCGCTCTCTCTCTCTCTCTCTCTCTCTCTCTCTCGCTCCCTCTCGCTCTCTCTCTCTCTCTCTCTCTCTCTCTCTCTCTCTCGCTCCCTCTCGCTCTCTTTCTCTCTCTCTCTCTCTCTCTCTCTCTCTCTCTCTCTCTCTCTCTCTCTCTCTCGCTCCCTCGCTCCCTCGCGCTCCCTCTCTCTCTCTCTCTCTCTCGCTCCCTCTCCCTCTCTCTCTCTCTCTCTCTCTCTCTCTCTCTCTCTCTCTCCCTCCCTCCCTCGCGCTCTCTCTCTCTCTCTCTCTCTCTCTCGCTCCCTCTCCCTCTCTCTCTCTCTCTCTCTCTCTCTCTCGCTCCCTCTCCCTCTCTCTCTCTCTCTCTCTCTCTCTCTCTCTCCCTCCCTCCCTCGCGCTCTCTCTCTCTCTCTCTCTCTCTCTCGCTCCCTCTCCCTCTCTCTCTCTCTCTCTCTCTCTCTCTCTCTCTCTCTCCCTCCCTCCCTCGCGCTCTCTCTCTCTCTCTCTCTCCCTCTCGGTAGAGCGAGCGGTAGAGCACGTGTGAGCGTTTGGCGGTTTGCTATACTTTTGTCATTCTCTCTCTCTCTCTCTCTCGCTCTCTCTCTCTGCAGTGCGAGTGTGGAGGAGTGCTGCCTGGCAGGGGCGCGCGGGGGAGCGCGCGGTGGGCCACGCCAACATCGTCTCTGCCTCCCGAATGAATCACGCGGTTGTACTGGTTCTGAACGACCAGCTCACTCCGGTTCTGCCCCTCAGCACCCCCGTTAAAAAGGTTATCCTGCCTAATGTCCGGTTCAGCAGTGACAGGGTCAGTAGGCCCCCCCCCCCCCAGAGCTGCCTGGCTGCTCCACAGGAAGAGCTTCCACGGCAGGATCAGCCGAGGAAGACTCCCCCACGGCCGGTGCGGCCCCTGTAGCAGCCGAGGACACAGTAGGCGCCTCCTCCGTAGGCCTCGGGGTGGTCGGCGGGTCCTCTGAAGCCGAGCCCGCGGCCACCGCAGGGGGAACAGCCACCGCGGGTCCAGCCACAACAGGACCCGACCGCTCCCGCACAGTACTACATGGAGCATCCGCGGCCCCGTTCGCTTTTTCGGGACAAGCGCGAACGAGGTGGCCCGCTTGGGGGGGAGGCCCTACTGACCCTGTCACTGCTGAACCGGTGGTGTTGGAGTCGGTTGCTGATGTGGACATGGTGGATGAGCCTGTTTTTAAAGTCCCCGGTAAAAGGAAGAAGCGGGGGCGGGAGAAGGGGACTAAGCAGGCCAAGAAAGAGGTCAGTGGTGCTGAAGTGGAGTCGGACAGTGAGGGCTCTCTGTCTGACTCTGGCTGGTCTATGTGCTCTCAGGAGGAGACGCTGCCGGTGCGGTACAGTGCTGAGGAGATCAGAAAATTCCTCAGTGAGACCAAGGGGCAGAAAGGTGTGCGGGTGGAGGAGCGGTTTACAGACAGTCTGCAGTTTATTCATGATGTTAAACATTTTAGAAGGGTGGGTGTGTTCACGGCACTGGAGGTTTTTAGATTAAAAAAGATTCTGACTAAGCTCCACAGAGCCAGCACTGAGGAGGAGATCTAGAGTGTTATCTCAGACCGGCCTCCCATCTCTGCTCTGTCTCTTTTTTATTATTTTAATGAGTGACAAAGATTGCTACTCTAAATATGAATGGAGGCAGAGGTAGTCTGAAGAGAGCCATGTTTTATGAGTTATCAAAGCAGAAGCGAGCTGATGTGTTCTTCCTTCAGGAGACGCACAGCGATGACGCTAATGCGGTTGACTGGGCTAAGGAGTGGGACGGGCTGGTCATTTTAAGCCATGGCTCCAGTGTAAGTGGTGGTGTTGGGGTTTTATTTGCTCATAGTTTTATTCCCTACTCGTACACAGTTGAAGAGATTTTACCTGGGAGGCTGCTCAAAGTTCAGGCCTGTTTTGAAGACGAGACCTTGGTTTTTATCTGTGTGTATGCTCCGACTGCAGGAGCTGAGCGGATGGTGTTTTTAGACAGGCTGAGCAGTGTGATTTCTGACTGTGCTTTTACTGACTTTTTAGTTCTGGGTGGGGATTTTAATTGTACAACTGACAGCCTGGACAGGAACCACTTGGAACCACATACTGCCTCCCGCAGGCGGCTGTGTGAGTTCATAGAGGCCCATTACCTGTGTGACGTCTTGAGGATGTTACATGGAACGCAGAGACAGTATACATGGGCACACACTAGAGATAACACCCTCTCCCTGGCCAGGCTTGATCGCTTTTATACTTTTAGGCATCATCTATCTGTCTTTACGCACTGTTCTATTTCTCCTGTTGGTTTCTGTTGGAGTCTTTTACCTTGTTTTGGGATGTTTTTAAACTACAAAAACATTCTTTTACCTCCTTGC
The DNA here is from genome assembly GCF_030463535.1 of Salminus brasiliensis. NCBI lineage: Eukaryota > Metazoa > Chordata > Actinopteri > Characiformes > Bryconidae > Salminus > Salminus brasiliensis. Next base: position 22,988,283 of record NC_132901.1, on the reverse strand, counting down.
AGCAATGGTGGGACGTAGCTAAGGTTCAGATTAAAGTGTTTTGCCAACAGTACACTTTCAATGTCACTGGAGACATTATCAGATCTCTGAAGGCTCTGGAGATTGACATTGTGGAGCTCCAGTGTTTGGGACAGGCCACAGGAGATCAAGAGCGTATTACGACTCTCAAGCGGAAAAAAGCTGCGTTAGCTGACCTTCTGGGCATAACAGCACAGGGGGCGCTGGTCCGATCACGTTTCCAGAATGTGACGGAAATGGATGCTCCTTCAAAGTTCTTCTTTGGTCTTGAGAGTAAAAATGGACAGAAAAGGTTTATGCATGCTGTGCGGACAGAATCGGGGGATTTGGTTTCTGAGCCTTCTGAACTTCGCCAGCAGACAGTCAGCTTTTTCTCGAAGCTGTTTGAGAGCGAGCAGGACGATGTGCAGGATGTGGGGGATAGTTTGTGCAGGGCATGGAGAATGGTCAGGCCCCTGGTATAGATGGAGTTTTATAAGGCTTTTTGGTCAGTTTTGGGTCAGGATGTGCTTGAGGTGCTCCAGGCCAGTGTGGCTACTGGGACACTTCCCATGAGCTGTCGAAGAGCCATCCTGACCCTTCTGCCGAAAAAGGGGGACCTGACTTTGTTAAGAAACTGGCGTCCTGTGGCATTACTGTGCATGGATTGCAAGCTGCTCTCCAAAGCATTGGCCTCGAGACTGGGGAAGGTAATGGAGCAGGTGGTTCACCTTAACCAGACGTACTGTGTGCCTGGTAGGTCTATTTTTGATAATATTTATTTAATTCGTGATGTTTTGGACGTCTCCAGACTATTGGGCTTGAAGACTGGTCTTATTTTCTTGGACCAGGAAAAGGCTTTTGACCGGTTTGAACATAATTATTTGTGGAAAGTTCTGGAGAACTTTGGTTTCAACCCTGGATTCATAGCCATGGTCAAGGTTTTGTATAGTGACATTGAAAGTGTGCTTAAAGTTAACGGTGGTTTATGCGCTCCTTTTAAGGTTCATAGAGGTATCCGGCAGGGCTGTGCTCTGTCTGGCATGCTCTATGCCCTGTCCATTGAGCCTCCGCTGTGCCAGCTGAGACAGAGGATTGCTGGCCTGGTCATCCCAACCTGCGGCACACCTGTGTGTGTTTCAGTGTATGCGAATGACCTGGTGGTGCTGATCAGCTCACAGAGAGATGTGGACGTTTTACTGGATGTTTTACACGATTTTAGGATTTTATCATCTGCTAAGGTGAACTGGGCTAAGAGTGAGGCTGTGTTAGTGGGGGATTGGACTGGTGGGGGACCTACACTGCCTGGACTGTCATGGAGGAAGGGTGGGTTTAAATACTTAGGAGTGCACTTGGGGGACAGTGAGTGGGAAAAACAAAACTGGGAGCTCACTGTTGAAAAGGTGAAGGGCCATCTCAGCAGGTGGACCTGGCTAGTCCCTCAGTTGTCATATCGAGGACGGGTGCTCATAATCAATAACCTTACTGCTTCTCTTCTGTGGCATAAACTGGCTTGTGTAGATCCCCCACCGAATCTAATTGCAGACCTTCAGGCGGTGCTTGTGGACTTTTTTTGGGATAAGTTGCACTGGTTACCGCAGGCTGTCCTCTTTTTGCCTAAAGAAGAAGGAGGACAGGGGCTGGTTCACTTGGCCAGCAGAACCGCTGCCTTCTGCCTCCAGTTCCTTCAGGGACTCCTTAGTGGCCCTAAAGACTTGGTGTGGAGAGCGGTGGCATGCAGGATTTTACAGACTGTTGGAGGATTGGGAATGGACAGAACTTTGTTTTTAATGGACACAAAAGCACTGAACTATGCTCACTTGCCCGTGTTTTATCGTGGAGTTTTTTTAGCCCAACCAGACTGGACAGCTCTTTACGTTGGCTTTTGGAGGAACCGGTCATCTATGGGTCTAGGCTGGACGTTACAGGCATAGCTTCCCCTGCGTTGGTCCGGGTTCTAGTTTCCTCATTGTAAAACTCCGTCAGCTGGTGGACGTCGCTGGACCTGGGTTGGACGGTGTGGAGGACCTGGCGGTGCGGTCCTTACGCGTTGTGGCCCAGCTTCTACAGCGGGGGAGGCTAGAGCTCTCCACGGATGATAGAGTGATGCTAACGGACTATGGTGCAGGGTTGCTCAGCCCTGTTGAGGAGGACCCTTTCCCCAGAGTGGCTTTCCGTCCTGGCCTGCAAGACTGCCACGGTCCCTTACTGGACTGCTCAGAGGAGCTGAGTATGGCGCTAAGTTAAGCGTAAGTGTAAGGTAAGGTAAGCGTCTGTACGGGGCTTGTGTAAAGGTTTTTAATAAGAAGCGACTGGACGGCAGACCCGATACGCCGTGGCGGGCTGCTCTAGGTCTTGGCAAAAACTGTGTGGCACAGTCATCTGACTGTGACGCTGTCCGGACCCTCTCTAGACTGGTGAAATCCAGGGTTTTGATTGATTTTAATTATTAGAATTGTATGCCTGATTTGGAGACTTTTAAAGTGGTGTGGGGCTGTGGGGAGGCAGTGTGCTGGGTGTCCGATGGAGAGGTCTGTTTTATGTCTGATTTTTATTAATGGAAATCAGCGTTTCTTCTTGTTTATTTAATTATTAATTGCTTTTGTTTGCTCTTTTTATTTATTGTTCATTTTAAAATGATTGTTTATTATAAGTTTGTTAACTGTTTCAAAAAGGAAAAATAAAAATAAAAGGCTGAGGGGAATGTGTATATATATATATATATATATATATATATATAGTATATTTCTTATCCATAAGAGTTTGACGTTTACTCATAAATTACGAAGCTAAATATAAGCAACAAATCCAACAAAACAACGATCAATATTGGTATACTTATAGTAAGACAGACTCTGCAGCCCCTCACAGCAGGAGAAAAACAGATTCTTTACGCTAAAACATCAGAGCTTGAGGGAAAAGCTTTACTTTACTTACTAGACTAAAGAATTACACATTTCAATCAATGAGTTTTAATCCCATGGGCTAAACCATTCAGAGATCAACAGACATGTATGAACCCAATTTATTATCAGATTGTTGTCTGTTCTTCTCACATAATTAAAGTGTTCTTTTCTTCTGCAGATAAACTTGAGAGCTAGTGCAGGACTTCCCACTGTAAACTATACTGTCACCATAATTCCCTATGCAGGACAGAGCTTTTTCTTGCACTTTTTTCATTCTTTCCTTTACATTTGCATTCATAAATCATGTCTACTTTTAATATTTCAAGTTCACATGTGCAGGTGCATACTTAATATAAAATAAATTACAACCAATTCACGTAATCCATGTGATTTCACCCTGAGAGTTTTAGAGTTTCAGAATTGGACCCTGTTAAAAAAGTTATTTTTAACCCTTTGTTATTATGTATTATGTTAATCGAAATAATGTCTGCAACGTGTTCTGTGGCTACAAATAATCTCTAAACTGTTTGGTTTTGTTTCTGTCACAACTATTTGTATCTGGCTGTTCTTTATATTCTGTGAAAAACTCTTGATAAATGGATCATTGGAAATGCTCCAAAATTATTCGGGATAATATATTTTTACTAAAAAGGATTTTTCGACCTCCTGTAAAGGTTGTAATCCTGAAGACATCAGGTTTGTGTGTGTACATACAATGACTGCGGAACACTTGGTATCCATATTTATACTGTGCTCTAAAATCGAGTTCTGCAAGAGGTCTGTCTGTAAATATTTAGGAGATGACAGTTAGATCTAATGTTGAATTACATTAAACTGCTAAACCCAGCCACCACATGTACGCTTATTGTAAGTTTAATTAGTTTGTGTCGATACTATTCGTCTAAGAAAACAGAGGTAAGACATTTTGTTTCGAGAGCTTCGAGTGCAAGAGCCTGAGTTCACATCATTACAAACATTTAAACTAATACAAAGGGACACATACATACCTAGACACTGACTTACAGCCAAGCAGAAGAGTTACAGCTCCAACAATCCGGCACTCGCAGTCAGACATCGTAATGAAGCGGACAAACCCAGCCTCTCTCTCTCTCTCTCTCTCTCTCTCGCTCCCTCGCTCCCTCGCTCCCTCTCGCTCTCTCTCCCTCGCTCCCTCGCTCCCTCTCGCTCTCTCTCCCTCGCTCCCTCGCTCCCTCTCGCTCTCGCGTTCCCTCGCTCCCTCTCTCTCTCTCTCTCTCTCTCTCTCTCTCTCTCTCTCTCGCTGTCTCGCTCGCTCTCGCTCTCGCTCTCTCTCTCTCGCTCCCTCTCGCTCTCTCTCTCTCTCTCTCTCTCTCTCTCTCTCTCGCTCCCTCTCGCTCTCTCTCGCTCTCTCTCTCTCTCTCGCTCCCTCGCTCCCTCGCGCTCCCTCTCTCTCTCTCTCTCTCTCTCTCTCTCTCTCTCTCTCTCTCGGTAGAGCGAGCGGTAGAGCACGTGTGAGCGTTTGGCGGTTTGCTATACTTTTGTCGCGTTTGACACGGATATGAAGTGTTTCTGGTGCTGGCAGCGGGCAAACCCAGCCCCTCTCTCTCCCTCTCTCTCTCTCTCTCTCTCTCTCCCTCTCTCTCTCTCTCTCTCTCTCTCTCTCTCTCCCCCTCTCTGTCTCTCTGTCTCTCTCACACACACACACACACACGGGTTCTCGCTCTTCCCCTCTGCCCCTGCTGTTTACTTTACGTGAATGTGAGCTCGATCAATCAAATATGAACTTTCGACAACACAATTTGACAAACTATTTTTAGTAAAGCTGAAGTCGATTCTTATTATTCTCCGTTCCACCCCTGCTGACAAATCTACCATCCACCACAGACACAGGCAACCGCATACTTTCTTTACATTCTAGCATGTCGCGTTATTTAGTATCTCCACCTTAACACAATATACATTGATTTGCAGTTATAAAAGTAGAAAATCCACCCAGCCACCCTATACACATTTATTATAAGTTTGTTAACTGTTTCAAAAAGGAAAAATAAAAATAAAAGGCTGAGGGGAATGTGTATATATATATATATATATATATATATATAGTATATTTCTTATCCATAAGAGTTTGACGTTTAGTCATAAATTACGAAGCTAAATATAAGCAACAAATCCAACAAAACAACGATCAATATTGGTATACTTATAGTAAGACAGACTCTGCAGCCCCTCACAGCAGGAGAAAAGCAGATTCTCCACGCTAAAACATCAGAGCTTGAGGAAAAAGCTTTACTTTACTTACTAGACTAAAGAATTACACATTTCAATCAATTCTAGTTTATAAACTGGTTCAGTAAACAACACTAAATTTCAGTTCGATGAACACAGATGACGAAATCATAGCATATGCAAATCAATTACATTAAGCAGTACACTCAAAAAAATAAAGGTAGATTTTCACAGCAACAGCGAGAGTGAACATTAGTGAGTTTGGAAAACAAAGTGAAAAGCCTTCTGATGCACAACGAGACCCATCTGCAAAATCTCTCTCTCTGTGTCTCTCTCTCTCTCTCTCTCTCTCTCTCTCTCTCACACCCACACACACACCAAACAGCTCTCGTTATCCCCCAGCTGTTTACACTTCACAAATTTGCTAATGACTACGTCTTAAAATTTGAGTACAATTTTACAACTATTTTTAGAAGCTGAAGTCGCTTCTTTTTATTACACTTCTTTTGTTTAACCCCTGCTGACAAATCCACCAACAGCAGTGAATGCTTCCACGTGGTCTGAGCTGGTATTTGACACTAGCAGGGACGGTGCAATGCAAGACTGCTTTATTAAGTAACAAAAAAGGGGTAAAAAAGAAAGTTCGTGACACGTGACACGGACAGAACATCAACTTAAGAGTCCTTGAACTTGAAGCCTGTGGACCGCGGCTGAGGACCGCCCCGGGGCGGGCGCGGCGAAGCGGACCTCACAACCAGCATGGCATTTCGTCGCTGCCAGCCGAGAAAACTAAAATCGTGTTTTTCCTCGGACAGCAGCAATATGTTTTAAAGGTTTAGCTGAACTATCAGCATAACCAAATTGTCTCAGTTAGTTGACCAGATTTATAATTAAATGTAGGAAACTATAGTATATATCATGTTTATGCTTACGTCAAGGCGTCTAAATGTCAATGTGAACTATGTTGGCAGAACATAAATGAAAAACAGCTTAAATAACGAATTATATTATTTTCTGAGGAAATATATGTGGCACATACTTAGGTGAACATACTAATGGTTTCAACAGAAGGGTACGATTTGTTGGTAAAATGGAGCAAGGCAGCTTTAGGGTATTATTGAGTTTTGTGGTTCACTTGTGCTTTATTTTGATCAGTGATCTCTAAAACTGGTAATCCGAAACATTTTCACAATCTCATTTAAATGGCGAAACTCATCAGGTCTTGGTCTTGTCTTCTACCACTTTTCATTTAAATTCTCATTTTTGTATGCCGTTTTTACTCAAACCTTCCACTTAAAAAAATAAATAAATACTCAGTATTACACATTTGGTGCTACTTTTTCGAGCTTGCAGTCATTTCTACACTCCACCACAGACCTAGACGAACATAAACTTTCTATACTTTCTAGCAAGTCGGACTATTTAGTGAGTTTAACATGAAAATGCGTATATCTGTACATGTTTTACATATATAATATAATATATACATTTTCAGTCCTAAAAGTGGAAAATCAACCCAGCCACCACATGTACCTTTATTGTAAGTTTAATTAGTCTGTGTCTATACTATTTGTTTGTCTAAGAAAACATGTAGAGGTAAGACATTTTGTTTCTGGTCGACACGACGGACAGGACTTTAAAATAAGAGCTTTAAATGCAAGAGCCTGAGCTCACATCATTACAAACATTTAAACTAATACAAAGGTACACATACATAGCTAGACACTGACTTGCAGCCAAGCAGAAGAGTTACAGCTTCAACAATCCGGCACTCGCAGTCAGACATCGAAATAAAGTTTTAGATTGTGTGTGTGAGGAGAGTCTGCCGCCGGCGTCATCGCTGGGAGAATGGCGTCTCTGAGCAGCACGCCGTATGATGGCCTGACTCGCAGGCACGGGGTGAAGGTGGAGTGCAGGCTGTGGGGAACTCTGCCTCCTGTATGAGCCACGCGGTCGTACTGTTCTTAAATAATCTTTTTAGCACCCCCGCTTAAAAGGTTATTTTGTATATTATATATCTGGTTCTGAAGTTCATGGTGGATGATTTTGATTATGCTGTATACGTTTCCTCTGACACTGGTATGAATTGTTTTTGGTGCGGGCAAGCGGGGCATCTCGTTCGCACTTGTCCGGAAAAAGCGAACGGGTCCGCGGATGCTCCAGCGGGTACTGAGCGGGAGCGATCGGGTCCTGTTGCGGCTAGACCCGCGGTGGCCGTTCCCCGTAGGCCTCGGGGTGGTCGGCGGGTCCTCCGAAGCCGAGGGACCCGCCGGCTTCGGAGGACCCGCCGACCACCCCGAGGCCTACGGGGGAGGCGCCAACTGTCTCCGAGGCTGCTACGGGGGCTGCACTGACCGGGAGGTGACACGACGGACAGGACTTTAAAACAAGAGCTTCGAGTGCAAGAGCCTGAGCTCACATCATTACAAACATTTAAACTAATACAAAGGGACACATACATAGCTAGACACTGACTTACAGCCAAGCAGAAGAGTTACAGCTCCAACAATCCGGCACTCGCAGTCAGACATCGTAATGAAGTTTTAGATTTCTTTTTACACCAGCGAAGTGAAAAATGGCGCAGGAGTGAACTCCAGTTAGCTTGGACTTAGTAAGAGGAAACATTCTTTAATGCACCCCTAGAAGAATCTGCAACAGCGGACACACCCAACCCCCGCTCTCTCCCTCCCTCTCTCTCTGGCACTGATTCTCCTAAACACCCATGGGCCCTCGTTCGTCCCCTCTGCCCTGTTTACCTTATGTGAATGTGTGCTGGATCAATCAAACAGTTCATGCAAATGTTAAGTTTGTATGAACTGTGCTTATTATTATTATTATTATTATTATTATTATTACTATTATTATGTGAGTGTGAGCTGTGAGGCTTTCATAAATATTGATTGTTTGCATGAAATGTGCTTATTATTATTATTATTATTATTATTATTATTATGTGAATGTGAGGCTTTCATAAATATTGATTATGTTTGCATGAAATGTGCTTATTATTATTATTATTATTATTATTATTATTATTATGTGAATGTGAGATGTGAGTCTTTCATAAATATTGATTGTTTGCACGAACTGTGCTTATAATTATTATTACTATTATTATGTGAATGTGAGCTGTGAGGCTTTCATAAATATTGATTATGTTTGCATGAAATGTGCTTATTATTATTATTATGTGAACGTGAGGCTTTCATAAATATTGATTATGTTTGCATGAACTGTGCTTATTTTTCGACCAAAAGATTGGTATATTCTGGGATAAATATACTACATAAGCGGTTGTAAACTAAAATGTGTGGCACAGCAATGCTTATCTGGTGTTTTTTTTTTTTTACAGACCACCGTCAGTTGTAAAAGCTAAAACTAGGAAACTAAAAAATATTCATAATTGAAAACCTCTTTAAGAGCAATTACCAGGTCTCAATTTCAGCTGAGCTGTTCAAGCAGAAGAGTTACAGCTCCAACAATCCGGCACTCGGAGTCAGACATCGAAACAAAGTTTTAGATTGTGTGTGTGAGGAGAGTCGCCGGCGTTATCGCTGGGAGAATGGCGTCTCTGAGCAGCACGCCGTATGATGCCCCAGCGGGTACTGAGCGGGAGCGATCGGGTTCTGTTGCGGCTAGACCCGCGGTGGCCGTTCCCCCTACGGTTTCTCCGAAGCCGGCGGGTCCCTCGGCTTCGGAGGACCCGCCGACCACCCCGAGGCCTACGTGGAGGCGCCAACTGTCTCCGAGGCTGCTACGGGGGCTGCACCGACCGGGAGGTGAGTCGCTGTGATAACCCTGTCTCTGCTGAACCGAAGCTAGGGCGGGGGAAGGGGACCAAGCAGGCTAAGAAGGAGGTCAGTGGTGCTGAAGTGGAGCCGGACAGTGAGGGCTCTCTCTCCGACTCTGGGTGGTCTATGTGCTCTCAGGAGGAGACGCTGCAGGTGCGGTACACTGCTGAGGAGATCAGAAAATTCCTCAGTGATACTAAAGGGCAGAAACGTGTGTGGGTGGAGAAACGTTTCACAGACAGCCAGCAGTCCATACACGATGTTAAACATTTTAGAAGGGGGTGTTCACTGCACTGGAGATTTTTAGACTGAAGAAGATTCTAACTACACTGAAAAAACAAACTTTTTGGTGTAGTAAAATATATTTAATTAATGCTCATACAATCTACACTGTAATATTAAAATTATGTGATAACTATTATTTTTTAAGTAAGAATGTAAACATATACACAATTTGTTCATGTAATAAATTAACTGTGTGGTGTGAATAAATGTTATTGAAAGACCTCAGTTGTATTTATATGTTTTTTTGTCACAGTACATAAACCTAAAAATACTGAGTAAAATGTAACACAAAAAAGTGCGTTGCGTTTAACTACGCGCATACGCGTTGAACGAGACTTGATTGGCGCTATTTTTAGACCTGTTTACAGATGCCACGGAGGAGCAGTTGCTGGAAGTTATGGCCGTGTCTGGAGTGAGGTAAGCTCTTGTTTATCTTATCTAGAGATAGAAAATGAGTCAGTGTGCCTTTTAGTAGTTTGAGTGGGGAATTAGGCAAAGCAAAGTCAAAACTAGAGTCAAAAGAGAGAAAATGTTTGCTAACACCATATCTAACGTAACGTTAGCTAGCTAAAGTTATGTTCAGCCATGTAACGTGCCAGTTCATCAACTTTAAGTTAGTCTCATTTTCTCAGGTTAACATGAGTAATTTCGCTGTTCAGCAGGTGTAGATTATTTTGAGCTCATTGTTTAATGACCATATTATTTTTGGTACATCAGAGCACGTTTGCTAATTGCTGTGCTGTGAGCACACAAAAAGGGTGAAACTACAATGCCTCAGTGCTAATGTCGACCCGCTCTTGGTGTGGAGGGAAGGTTAGAGCAGCCAGGAAGAGGTGCCTTCACTTTATTATGCAAACAGTGAACCAAAATGAGTATTTTTGTAACTAAGAGGTTTATTTAGGGTGGTCACACATCCGTTTTTTCAGCAGCGTAACACCTGGATGGACGCCTATTGGTAACGTTACGCGTTTTGGAACGAGCTAGATAATAGCTGCGCTGGCTCTTGAGAAGCGTTTATCACAGTGACTCAGCATTTATGCCATTTCAGACACATCATATGCGTGTCATTGGATCACGTGTCAACAGAAAATGTTTTGATTTAATTGGTTTAACAGAGACACCCCCTTACATACACTTTGGCGGTGAGATGTCCCCCTTTTGGGGGTTATGAAAATGGCCAACCTTTAAACCTTTTGTTAATTAAATTGTGTATAATAAATAGTATAAAATGATCATAATGTCTGTCCAGGGCATATTCTGCCTTTTGCCCTGAATGCTGGGATAGGCACCAGCTCCCCTGACAGGTTTGAGAGAGAGATGATGATGATGATTTTAATAATGTTTTATTCAGTGTATAATACATAGTATTGTAAATAAAAACTGTTCTATTTTTGTTAGCTTAGAACGAGCTGATTGTGCTCCCATGTTTCTGTAACTTAGAATGGTTCAATCAAGTGTCACATAATTTGTTTGTATTTATCAAATTAGTTACATTTTAACAATTCTACTTGTTTTTCAATACATTTTTGTGTTATTGTAAATTCTGTGCAGGAGGACGATCACAGTGATGTCACTGAACACATCTTCAAGATCTTGGTCACCCGTGGTGCTGATGGCGAGGATCCAGTGGACGTTTCCATCCATCTTGATGGCACAGAGATTTTGCCGGGATGTCGCAACACTGCTAAAGCTTGCGCGCTGCTCATGGGACTGATTTATGCTCTCAATCTGGCATACCCTCCAACGCTACGATACACTTTTGAGGTCTTCCAGAAGCTTTTCCTCGAACTGGATGCGATCAAACTGTCCCCAAAGGTACAAGCATTAAAGTCTAAGCTGCTATCTTAGATACTACTGCAGTGGCATGCACTTTACATCTTACTGCTGTCACACTCCATTTGACTGTTTTGCATCCTACAAATGACTAACAACAACTTGTCAAGGCTGATCCCTACACTGGACCTTCCCTTCATGAACAGCCGTTTGTCTCTACATGGAACATCCACTGTCCAGACACAGACATTAAACCTTTGAAACGTTTATCGATATTTTTGGGCTGTCTGTTTGCATTCATGTGTCCAAGTTCCAAGTTGTGGGACATTGCCCATCTCCCAGAGTTTGCTTGTCAAGTCATGCCTCTCCGCTCTTTCCAAATAGTAGGGCAGAAGTCTTCAGAGGTACCCCATGTTTTTCCTTTTACTAACATTTATTACAGTTTAATGGGTAACAGTTTAGTCTTTATTGAGAACTATTGAAGGTGAACTCCACTGAGGCATCAAGAGTGGTGGAGATGGGAACAAGACAAAAGTGTTTTCTTCTAAAATATTTTATCAATACATTTAATTCCAGATGGAACTATTACATCTGGGGTGTTTTTTGTCCCAAGAGAACTTTTTTCTTTTCTTTTCTTCAAACTTTTACTTAAAACTTGTTGAAAGCCATGTAGAGTACCTGGTCATTGTGGATATTAACATTGCTATTGTTATATACATGACAACACACAGGTTTCTATCTCCACAACTGTAAAAACAAATCTGTTTCTCTTCTCAAACACTGAAGTATAAAAACATTGGAAAAAATGTAAATCATAAATGTTTTAATGCATTAGTACACTAGTTCAGAGTGTGAGTTTGAACGTTGTAATTGCAGTTTCAAATGCCAGTTCCATTTAAGTTTTATAAATGAATGGCACCAAATTTGTTGGGTGTAGAAGATTTGTTAAATATCCAAGATGATATTTACTGACAAGCCAACAAATGTTTCGACCCAATTTAAGTTAAAGTAGTCTACAGCATTATATACTGTATAATCCTTGTGCAAGAACATAGTGTTGGGAGTGGTGCTGATTTAGATGAGCATTGTTAATGTTGATAATTCCAAAAACGCTGCTAGAATGTCAGTATTTTCTATCTCTGTCAGGTTAAAGCCCTTATCTTCTGTTGGTGTTATGTTATGTGACTTTTTTTTTGTATATATTTTTCATATATATATTTTGTGTCTATACTAATAATAATGCATTGGAACAGCAGACAGTTTTACTTGCATTTTTCAATACAGTAAAATTGCTATTCTAAATTGGGTAACGTTTTTTTTTTTTTATTATTATTGTCATGTTGCTGTTGCATAATTGAACAAGATTTTATTTTTCTTCATTTCTCTTGTTTAAAATAATTTAAAGTTTATAATTTTAAAATTTATTTTTTTTTATTCTGCAGTTGCTTTAAATGTTGGTCCTATGAGGTTGTTTCAGGTTTTAGTAAATGCACTTTGAAATAATTTGTATGTCATGTGAACATTTTTAGATGTTTTTAGAATGTTGACGAATAAACTGTTGAAATGTTTCATGTTCATGGGTTTTTTTTTTTCAGGGTAAAAGTATATTTAGACGACATTTGGTAAAGTGTAATAAAAAAATCATTGCAACATTTATGTAAAAATAGTGAGTAATAGAAATTTGTAAAACCAAGTAATTGGAAATGTAGAACAGAAAAAAACATACAATTTATGTATATATTTCATGTCACATTTACTTAATATTTTGATGTAATTATATTTTGGTTTAGGAAGAAAAACTAAATGGACTGTACATAATTAATTTAAGTACATATAACTTTTACCTTCAATATAATTAAGTAACCTTTACTTAATATATTTAAAGATGTAAAGTTTAGTGGTATGTACATTTTACTTGATTTTTACAAGTAAAATATACTTAATATTACAGCAGTAAGATTTACTTAAAGAATGTTAGTGCAAATTGTTACGAGGATTTTATCAAGTAAATCTTACAAGTTTGTTTTTTCAGTGTACTTTTATGGTTCATAGAGGTATCCGGCTGGGCTGTGCTCTGTCTGGTATGCTCTATGCCCTGTCCATTCAGACTCTGCTGTCCCAGCTGAGACAGAGGATTGCTGGCCTGGTCATCCCAACCTGTGGCACACCTGTGTGTGTTTCAGCGTATGCGGATGACCTGGTGGTGCTGATCAGCTCACAGAGAGATGTGGACGTTTTGGTGGATGTTTTACATGATTTTAGGATTTTATCATCTGCTAAAGTGAACTGGGCTAAAAGTGAGGCTGTGTTAGTGGGGGATTGGACTGGTGGGGGACCTACACTGCCTGGACTGTCATGGAGGAGGGGTGGGTTTAAATACTTGGGAGTGCACTTGGGGGACAGTGAGAGAGAACACACTGTTGAAAAGGTGAAGGGCCATCTCAGCAGGTGGAACTGGCTAGTCCCTCAGTTGTCATATCGAGGACGGGTGCTCATAATCAATAACCTTGCTGCTTCTCTTCTGTGGCATAAACTGGCTTGTGTAGATCCCCCACCGAACCTCCTTCAGGCAGTGTTTGTGGACTTTTTTGGGACAGGCTGCACTGGTTACCGCAGGCTGTTTTTGCCCAAGGAAGAAGGAGGACAGGGGCTGGTTCACTTGGCCAGCAGAACCGCTGCCTTCCGCCTCCAGTTCATTCAGCGACTCCTTAGTGGCCCTAAAGACTTGGTATGGAGAGCGGTGGCATGCAGGATTTTACAGACTGTGGGGGGCTTAGGCCTGGACAGAGCTTTGTTTTTAATGGACACAAAAGCACTGGACTATGCTCACTTGCTCGTGTTTTATTGTGGACTTTTAATTTTTTTTTTTTAGAGTTTTTTAGCCCAACCAGACTGGCGGACATCTCTCTGCATTGGCTTCTGGAGGAACCGGTCGTCTATGAGTCTAGGCTGGACGTTGCAGGCACGGCTTCCCCTGCGCTGGTCCGGGTTCTAGTTACCTCGAACATTTTAAAACTCCGTCAGCTGGTGGACGTCGCAGGACCTGGTTTGGACGGTGTGGAGAACCTGGCGGTGCGTTTGGGGGTGCGGTCCTTACGCGTTGTGGCCCAGCTTCTACAGCGGGGGAGGCTAGAGCTCTCCACGGATGAAAGAGTGATGTTAACGGACTATGGTGCAGGGTTGCTCAGCCCTGTTGAGGAGGACCCTTTCCCCAGAGTGGCTTTCCCTCCTGGCCTGAAAGACTGCCACGGTCCCTTACTGGACTGCTCAGAGGAGCTGAGTATGGCGCTAAGTTAAGCGTAAGTGTAAGGTAAGGTAAGCGTCTGTACGGGGCTTGTGTAAAGGTTTTTAATAAGAAGCGACTGGACGGCAGACCCGATACGCCGTGGCGGGCTGCTCTAGGTCTTGGCAAAAACTGTGTGGCACAGTCATCTGACTGTGACGCTGTCCGGACCCTCTCTAGACTGGTGAAATCCAGGGTTTTGATTGATTTTAATTATTTGAATTGTATGTCTGATTTGGAGACTTTTAAAGTGGTGTGGGGCTGTGGGGAGGCAGTATGCTGGGTGTCCGATGGAGAGGTCTGTTTTATGTCTGATTTTTATTAATGGAAATCAGCGTTTCTTCTTGTTTATTTAATTATTAATTGCTTTTGTTTGCTCTTTTTATTTATTGTTCATTTTAAAATGATTGTTTGTTTATGTGCTCGATGGCTGGGATGGCCTGCAGTGACTTTACATGATGTAGCGCCCTTGAAGGGGTCAAATAAAGTGGTGTTAAAAGGCAGAAAGTCTCTCTCTCTCTCTCTCTCTCTCACTCTCTTTACATTCTAGCATGTCGCGTTATTTAGTATCCCCACCTTAACACAATATACATTGATTTGCAGTTATAAAAGTAGAAAATCCAGTATATTTCTTACCCATAAGAGTTTGAAGTTTACTCATAAATAACGAAGCTAAATATAAGCAACACATCCAACAAAACAACGATCAATATTGGTATACTTATAGTAAGACAGACTCTGCAGCCCCTCACAGCAGGAGAAAAGCAGATTCTCCACGCTAAAACATCAGAGCTTGAGGAAAAAGCTTTACTTTACTTACTAGACTAAAGAATTACACATTTCAATCAATTCTAGTTTATAAACTGGTTCAGTAAACAACACTAAATTTCAGTTCGATGAACACAGATGACGAAATCATAGCATATGCAAATCAATTACATTAAGCAGTACACTCAAAAAAATAAAGGTAGATTTTCACAGCAACAGCGAGAGTGAACATTAGTGAGTTTGGAAAACAAAGTGAAAAGCCTTCTGATGCACAACGAGACCCATCTGCAAAATCTCTCTCTCTCTCTCTCTCTCTCTCTCTCACACACACACACACACACACACACACACACACACACTCCCACCAAAAAGCTCTCGTTATCCCCCAGCTGTTTACACTTCACAAATTTGCTAATGACTACGTCTTAAAATTTGAGTACAATTTTACAACTATTTTTAGAAGCTGAAGTCGCTTCTTTTTATTACACTACACTTTTGTTTAACCCCTGCTGACAAATCCACCAACAGCAGTGAATGCTTCCACGTGGTCTGAGCTGGTATTTGACACTAGCAGGGACGGTGCAATGCAAGACTGCTTTATTAAGTAACAAAAAAGGGGTAAAAAAGAAAGTCCGTGACACGTGACACGGACAGAACATCAACTTAAGAGTCCTTGAACTTGAAGCCTGTGGACCGCGGCTGAGGACCGCCCCGGGGCGGGCGCGGCGAAGCGGACCTCACAACCAGCATGGCATTTCGTCGCTGCCAGCCGAGAAAACTAAAATCGTGTTTTTCCTCGGACAGCAGCAATATGTTTTAAAGGTTTAGCTGAACTATCAGCATAACCAAATTGTCTCAGTTAGTTGACCAGATTTATAATTAAATGTAGGAAACTATAGTATATATCATGTTTATGCTTACGTCAAGGCGTCTAAATGTCAATGTGAACTATGTTGGCAGAACATAAATGAAAAACAGCTTAAATAACAAACGAATTCTATTATCTGAGTAAATATATGTGGCACATACTTAGGTGAACATACTAATGGTTTCAACAGAAGGGTAAGATTTGTTGGTAAAATGGAGCAAGGCAGCTTTAGGGTATTATTAAGTTTTGTGGTTGTTACGGGAAACCTTATTACTTTGTGTGTGATTCTTAATCTAGTAGTATGCAAGTATACTTCAATGTATTGTAATCAAGTTATGCTGTTTCTCTCCTATGCAGTATGCAAGACTATGGCACATGTATAGAACACATGTACTCTGTGAGTCATCATAAAGCTTAAGTTAGGAGTAGTTACACTCTGATGTGCTGGTTGCTCATGTTTATGCCCCTATATGGTAGAATAAGTCTGTGAGTGTTTCTAATATGTGTATGTACACTTGCAGAATTTAAATATGCAGTCTGTTGTACCACAATGTGGTGGTCCTATGTATATAAGAAAGCCATGCATACTTGTTAAGCAGCAACTATATTCTGTTGCTCGAATAAAGTTATTACTCACTGCAATACAAGACAGGGTTGTGTTGTTTCTCAACTTCCACCACAATTTGGCGTCACGAACAGGATGAGCAACGGAGTGCGGCGGAGAGGAGAACAGTGAACACTCACCGAGGACGCTCTCTGGCACCTCCCTTTTTTGGACCCAAAAGCGTGGGAAAATTCCACAGAGCAAGGTAGAAGTACTGCGGGGGTGAGTGTGACTGATCGTCCCTCCGCTTGTAATCCAAGCCTCATCTACGAACATTGGTGGGGGTAAGTAACGGAGTAATTTCGTTAGTGTATTTATTTCCCCTCCACCTCCCTTTGAGCACTCTGTCCTGGATGAAGTTAGTTGCATGACGGTGTAACAGGACTAGCCTGGGGCAGTCCCCTAGCAGTAACAGTACCACTAGGAAAAAAAGAGTAGCCTGCTCATAGCGAGGCCTCTATTGATAGACGTGTCGTTAGAGTAACAGGTCCGGACCGTGGGAAGAGTGCTGATAGTTCTAGGTACAGGGTATTAAGAGTTAAGCTAGTAAAAAGGGGTGGTGAGACACAATTGTTGGGGCCAAGTTCCTGTGATTCATTTTGCAGTGAGAGAATAACAAAAATGGGTACCCACCTTAGTAAAGAGCTGCGGTTTGATCCTAAGATCCACACCGCCCCTCTATTTAGTCAAATGAGTAAGGATTATGGCACTGATAGTGTCATATATGTTCCATTATGGATAAAATATTTTGGCTTTCCAACTACTGGAAGTCTTATATAAATTTAAGGACAAAGTGGGACAATTACCTGTAAAGTGTCCTCAAGAAAAGAAAAAAAAGATGTAACAGGTAGTAGAGTTTTGGATAGAGGAAGATTAAAATCGACAGAGGGAGAAACAGAAAGGTAAAA
This sequence comes from Salminus brasiliensis, assembly GCF_030463535.1. Classification (NCBI taxonomy): domain Eukaryota; kingdom Metazoa; phylum Chordata; class Actinopteri; order Characiformes; family Bryconidae; genus Salminus; species Salminus brasiliensis. The sequence goes on along the minus strand of NC_132901.1, from coordinate 22,970,892 downwards.
CTAAACCAGTGTCTCAGTGTGTCTCAGTTAGAGCTGATCCCGACCGAGACACCGCCCCACCCAGACATAAAGACAACACGGTGGACCACAACAACCTGGGACCGGATCCGCCAGCGGAACTACTCCAGACAAGAGCACCCAAGCCTACCACCAGTCTTCATTATGCATTCATTCCTGAAAGAGGAAGCCACTATAAACCAGCCTCACGAGAACTTCGAAGCCTGACAGGAAACCAAAGCCCACCCGATCCTCTCAACTCACCAATAACAGGACACACCAGAAGCCAAGTACCGGTCTCCCAGTTCTACCCGTTCAACAGCCCAGCCAAGGCAGGACTAGGGCGGAAGAGGGGGCAAAGGCAGAGGACAGGGAAGAGGTCGAGGTTGACGGCGCGGTCAGGGAACGGATGAAGACTGGGATCGTTGTTATTACTGTGGCAGGCCTGGACACTACGCTCAGGATTGTCCTGGGAATGAACGTCGTGGACATCATGACTCCCCACAGAGGTACACAACAATACACGAGTGATGGGCGACGGAGGGGTAGGACAGCGAAACGGGACCTACTGACACCAAAAACAGGGAAGTGACCTTTTTCTCTCCCTATTTCTCATTAGTGCAACAGCTTACAGTATGTCTTTTAAGTATGCCTAAATTTACTTTGATTGTAGAGGGAAAAGCCCTAGAATTGTTTTGTAGATAGTGGGGCAGGCTACTCTGTGATTAGAACTAATGAGTTT